>NW_018128103.1:372800-393251 GCF_001952655.1 Monopterus albus | reverse complement strand
ATGATGGCATCATATACTGTAAATGTTCAGGTTCACTTGATTGACAGGCAGACGTGTGCAGTGCCAGCAGGATGCAGGAGTCGTACTGGACTGATGTGGTGAAGACGGAGCCGAACCCAAAGTCAAAGCTTTTCAATTTCAAGATGGCGCCGACAGCGATGGCAGCCTTGGTTACTCATGACTTGTTAATACTGTTTATTTTGTTATACTACACAGCCTTATGTTGGTTTACTGAACTGATGAAGCCTCTTGGATGAGACGTGAAACATCTTCGACCTCAAAAACCTAGTCCAGTTGATTTTTCTAAGTTTTTTCAGCTTTGATTCAAGTGGGCACATAACACATGCTGAATTTAAATTGAGCCCAATCACGCCCATCAGGCTCAGTGTTCCCATGACCTGAATCATATGACCTCTGTCTACCTGCTGCTCATTGTCTATTTTCTTTCAGAGTATACTGCATATACCAACCATGATCCATTAGTCATTTGCCAATCCTGTAGTCATAGCAGTCCAGCCCATTTTAGCCATTGGCCTATCTGACCTTGAGCTTTGTCTTAACCTGCTTCTTGTCTGTTTAAATTAAATAACCACCCTAGTCATAGTAACTGTCTCATCCCTTGAAGCACAGGCTTAAGTGGAGGAGTGGCAGCAGTTTTCCACTCAAACATATTGATCAAACTTATACCTAAACATAGTTAGACATAAACATACTGTAGTTAAGCCCTGATTATGGCGCTGCTTATGGCTGCCTTAGTAGTGTGCTCTCTCGTGTGTTTGTTGTTTTTCCTCTGTCTTCTGCAACCCATCCCGGATTACCTTCACCAGACAAAAACTACTAGACAACACACAACTCACTCCAAACACCTTTTCTCCCATTTTTGCTAATGCAAAAAGCTGTGTGGACATTCTGGTCATAGAGGCAGCAGCCCTCTGTGGAACCTGAAGAAAACACCAGTGAGGGAAGAGAGTGCAGGCCCTGGTTAAGTTATGACAGAGAGGGACCCATCTATCCACCTGGCACATATCCACTCTAGCCAACAAAGTGGATGAACTCCTTCTCGTCAACCGGACTAACTGACTTCTTGTGCTCTGCTGCTCTGTGCTTCATGGAGACTTGGCTTAGCAACTCCATCTCAGACAGTACAAATACCAGGGATCCAGGTAAACAGAACAGTTGGCATAACATAGTTATCCTGGAAAACGAGAGGAGGCGGAATCTGCTTCTACGTAAATGAACTTGTAACACAGACCTAGAAACTATTTTCATCAACTGCAAACCATTTTATTTACAGAGAGAATTTTCATCATTCATTTCTGGAGTGTTACTTTTGAGTCCAGTATTTTGTGTTAGAAGTATTATAACATGGTCAGGACAATTATGGATTCAGCAGACTTAGACTAAAGTTGTTAAATACCCCCACTCATGATTTTTTGAATGCATTTACATGTCTTAAAAAAGGCAGTTGCTAACAAGTGACTACAGGAGACTATAGAGGCTGTCGGTTATATCAAATCATGCCAAGTATCAAGACTCATGTCCTCACTAGTCCAACTTGAATGCCTTGTTATGCTTGCAACCTAATCTAACTGATCAATAGCTAGATCAGGTCACGCTATGAAGAAAGGATTTTGAGGAGGAGGTTAAGCGCCATATATCAAATTACAAGTTGGAAGCCATGGTGGTGACATTGAAGTCATTGCACTGAGGTGTAGTATGTGTTTATTCTAACAATAGGTTTTTACATCTGGCGATTGTATTTGGGCTCAAAATATCATAAGGATAATCACCTTTATTGGCCAAATATGTTACACACAAGGAATTTGTTTCCAGTACAGAACCGAGGGCCGGGAATTGGACCCGGATCAATTGCTTGGAAGGCAGCTATGCTAACCACTATACCACCAACGCCACATATAACTAAACCTCTGTCAGGAGTGGGACAGAGTGCTGTGCACTTGTGAAGATTATCTTGCTGAACAAAGCAAAGTGTCATAAACTTTAGTTTGTCAAAGAGTTTACTATCTGCAAAACTCCAAAAGCTTATGAAAAAATTCCATTGCCTTTTTTGTCAAACGAACCAGGGTGATGCTAACTACTGGACTGTCCTACAAAAATATGTCATCCCTATGGCACTCTCTAACTGCAACATTATTAAATTAACAGTGGAACCTACCCATCTCAAAAGTCCCCCCACCAACAGCACAATACCGCAGAGTCTCTGTGACTGTTCCTCCAGGGGCCGCTATTTTTGCTACAATATATTATGTGAGGTATTGTTTCTTTGCTTTAGTTATTATTGGCTGGAAAAAAAGAGATGGTAGGGTGGGAGTGGTGGGGCAGTAATGGACAGTTGATTAAAAGTGTCAGGTAAGAGTATTAGAAAGTTATTAGATGTCATAGTGGTGTGATAGTGGTATGATAGTAGAGGAAGTAGACATGATCTGTTCTCATAACAGAAGAACAGATGAGAACAAATGTAATAAAAGTTCTATGAGCTGTACCAAAACTAGAGCAGATCATATGGCTCCTCTGTGTGTGTGAGATGGATACAACTATGGATATTTCAGTGGCACCCTTGAGGGGACTGATCTTTTCCTTGGAATATTTTACAACAACAATATATTTTTTTTACTTAGTATTTCGAATTGAACAGCCCTCAACTTATGTTCTGTGTCATGCCCTCAGTATCATCTATAGGTTAGTGTTTTTATATGCACAACAGTCCTTATAGATAGATAGAGTGCTTTATTAATCCCAAGAGGAAATTACAACATTGCAGCAGCAAAGGAGGTATGTAAGAACACACACACACGCAAATAACATTATATACAAAACCTAATAGTCAATAAAGAAAAATGTGAAGTAAAAAAAAGCTTTAAAAAGATAATAAATAAGTTAAAATAAAAATAATATGTACTATAATCTAAGGAACTGTACAATACAGTTCCTGTACAATACAACAAGGTTCATCCATGGATACTAACAAGTTCAGATATTATCACAATTAAATGTGAAATGAATATGCATAATATATATGTTATCATAGAAGGTTCCTCTCTTGACACAGAGGTGAATCTCTGTACAAAGCAATAGCAGCTGGAAAGAAAGAGAAACAAGTGTTTTTTCTCACAGGTGAGCTAAAGTAGTTTGACCAGTAGGTCACGGGGAAGATGTGAGGTGTTCTTCATGATGTTTAACAGTTTGTGCAGCTTCCTCCTCTCCATAAGCAAGACCAGAGCCAGCCTTTCTTTTTCTGGCAGCGAGCTGCAACAGCTCTGCCTTTTTTGTGTTTATTTTCGTGTTTCCTTGGGCTTCTGTGTTTGCTTTTTTTGCTATATCTCTTTTCTGTGTTACACATCACGCATACAACATACACACACATGGAATTCTTCATTTTGTTATGACTGGTGCTTGATGCATGCGGAGCATAAGATATGAGAAGGAGATGTGTATGAACAGTGTGCAAATGAATACAGAGCAGTATTCTGTGACTATTGTGAGGCATGTTCTTTTATTTGAGAAGAGAAGACTAGTAAACGGATATTCCAGTGTGAAATTTATTATACATTAACGTATCAAAATAAACATGTGCACATGGATCTTCACTGTTTAGGAAAAACAGAAAAGACTACTCTCAACTTATTGGTATGCAATATTTGTATCAAAAGGTGCTACTATTTGATTGGTCAAAAACTGTTGGGGAGGAGCCGTGGTTTAGACTTAACTCTCCCGTTATTGGTCCTTCGGTCCATCCGTCCTCCTACGTCCTTTATGCTCCAATTGTAGAGGGCAGCACCCTAGGAAGGGGAGGAATACTTATACTCCCTTAATTTCTACATAGACACTCACTTCTTCCTTTGTTTCTAATGTCGTGGCTGGAGTGTGATGCCGGCTAAATTAATTCAGACAAACCATCCCAATTTAAAGGATCATTTAATATTACAATGTACATGTAGCAGTTTTTCATAAAGTCTTCTTTTGTCTAATGTTTTTCTCTGACCTCTACAGTAATATCCTGACTGCTATTGATGAGATGGCAAAAGGCCAGCGATGAGATGAGTGCCCAGGCTGTGTAGCAGAAAACTGAAGCAGATTTTGGTGTTCAGTAAAAAGTTTTGATAGCTTTAATGAAAAAGTTATCAAACCCAAAGAAGCTTAAGGCATCAAAAATGAAACTGTGGGACACTGTGTCAAAGGCTTTTCGGAAGTCCAAGAATAAAATTAAGGGATTGCCATCAAGAAGATCCTTATAGTTGACCAAATTGATGACTAGCCGAATATTATTGAAGATATGCCAACTTGTGAATCCACATTGGGATTCATGAATTATTTCATTAAGACCACATTTTGCCACATTTGACCACAACGTTTTGCCAATATGGAGGCAAATATTTTATAGTCATTGTTAAGAAGTGTGATGGGTCTCCAATTATCAATAAATAAGGGATCTTTCTTAGTTTTGAGGATCAATATGATACAGTAAGTCCCTGTCTCAAAGATGGTGGTAATTCTTCCTTGACAACAGGTTCATCATAGACAGCCAATAAAAATTTAGCTATTTGGTTTGCAAACACTTCATAGAACTCAGCAGAAAGCCCACCATTACCTGGCAATTTATTGTTTTGTAAATTTTTTTATGCCTGATAGAATTTCTTGTAAGGTTAGCTTTTTGTAGCATTCTCTGCTAAAATTAGGACTGGCAGTTTGTGCATTTGATTGAATTCAGGATGTAGGAACTATTGTGGGAATTATTAAGTTTATATAAATTAGCAAAGAAATTAGCGACATATATTTAGAAATAACATTGGAATCATCACATAGAGTGTTCAATTTTCAGTTTGGTTATGAAGATCATTTCTGCATCTTGTTTTTCTAAATTGAAAAAATATCTGCTGTTCTTCTCCCCCTCCTCTAACCATTTTCGTCGTGAGCGCACAAAGGCTCCCTTTGCCCTTTCCACATAAATTTTATCTAGTTCTTGTTGTAATTTTTCTAAAATTATATACTGATTTACATTGTTGGAAGTATCCATATTTAGGGCTGAAATGTCACTAATTATCTTCTCTATTCTGGACCTCTTTTCGGCAGCATGTTTTTTGTTAAAACCTGAAATCAGTTGTTCATTTTTTAAGAGCATTTTTAAGCTTCTGGTAACTCACATTTTTTTTATTAATACAAAAAGTATTGACATTTAGTCTTAATTTAATTGCTTTATGATCTGTCATAACGCTCACTGATACTGGGCTATAACAACTCGGTCATTAGGAGACATTGTTGACCATCAAAAGACTGAAACACCACCGATGGGGATAAACATCTCCAACTCACTGCCAGTCGGGCAGAACTGATGAAGCCTCTTGGATGATAGATGAAATGTCTTTGACCTAAAACCATGTTCCAGATTTCCATGTTATGTCTTTTGCTTGTTACACTTCCAGTCCACATCATTAATCATTAACATTTCAATGTAGTGCTCTGTGGTCTTCACCTTAGCACCACTGCTGGTGTGCTAATTGATATTAAATGACCTTTCTTCTCTCAAGACTTTACACTCTTACAAAGGTCTGTGTGATTGAAAGTTTAGACAATACACTATGTTTGACATGAACAAAGTGTGTGGATGTTTTGATGGTTCTCATTCACTATGTTTTGCATCAGGCACCTTCTTGTTTGGAGGTAGTGTCAGGTAGCTTTGGAAATATTTGTCCGGATATACTTCAAAGTTGTTTTTATTTACACCTTCCTAGTTAAATAAAATAAATGTTGTGCAGCAGAAGTAATTCAGTATGTCAAACATTTATGCGACTAGAAGTGCACAACAGGATTATGTCTGTGGTGTTGTAGTGACCAACTCCAGCATCTACAATGACCATGATGCTTGTGGCAGTGTCTGTTTCCTCACCAACACAAATCTACAACACAAACATTCTAAGTCATGAGCAATGTTACAGATAATTAAAACCAGATCATACTGGTATTGACAAAATGTGTAAAATCTTGAAAATATACTTCTGCTTTACTGTCCAGCCCTTTACAGATGTTACATCAGATCCTGTCAGGTTTTCAGGCTCAGTATCAGGGGATACAGCGTAGCACAAATAGTTTCAGTCCACTTACTGGGAGAAACAAAAGCCTGTTACCTGACAGATCCAGGCTTTACCATCAGTATGTTAGTAGCCCCGTGTTGTGCTCGATCATTGTTTGATGCTCACATTGTTTATCTGTGCTTGAGGGGGTAGCCACTGTATTCTAAATGTTCTAACTGATACCAGTGGCATACCCATCACCCTCAGTGCCTGCTGGCAGTTTAACTGTCTGAATAACAAGCACAATTCCAGCCAGGGCACTGTAGTACTATATTATATTTGCATGGACAGTATTGTCCCAGCATCGTGTACCAATGCTATAGCTCTCTCTTCCCAAAGTGTAGGGATTTTTTTTATTCATGTTATTGTAAACCATTAAACACAACAGGCATGATGTCTGTAATATATTTCAAACAAACTACCTGTCAGCACAGTTCAGTTTGGAAATAGCTAATTGCCAAAATGCAAGTGGTGAGTACTTGTATTTAGCCCAGCGTATTGTAGCTTCCATTCACCTAGTCTCCAGCAGTGCCAAGGAGTCCATTATGCAGCTTTACACATTATTCTGTAGAGAAAATTACACTGAATAACTGTGAGCTTTCAGGTGGTGGCAGGAGCAACATTAAACATCTTCACCTCAAAATTGCATCTCCCATGCAGTTCAAAATAATGTTTTCTCTGTGTGAAGTACTGCACTGCAAAATGGTGCTAGTTGCTTGATACAACTAGAGCATATATATAATTGGTGGATTTTTTTTCTTGAGATGCACTTGCAATCTGTTGTTTCCCAGATATATTACTCATGTTGTCGTGATTGTCTAAGACAGTTACTTTGCAAAGTCTAATCTACGATCTTGCAGAGACAACACCATCAAATAAATGTTCTCCTGTGTGACCAGTGATGTGTTCAAATCCCAGAAATCATTCCACAACATGCTTTGCTCATAAAATCTGAATAAAACAAATGAGCTGGTTTATATGTGTTAGAAATTAACCTGATTCTTTTGTTGGAAGCACGAGAAGTGACGATAGGAGAGGACTGTTTAAAATCAGCAGAAAGTTTACTGAATGTCTGAGCACAGGTAGGCCTTACAGCACTGGGATCAGAGAGATAGAGCTCCCGCAGGAGTTCCATCCACTGACCCCGAATTAAGTTTTTACAATACATTTTATCTTCTTGGGCTGCTCCGCCCTGGACAGAGGTGCAACGATCTTGATCAAGGTCCACAGAACAATGGGGTGGCCTGAGTTGCAGGCCCCCTGTGTGTGTGATACTAATTTGTATGTTAAACTGGCCAGGTGGTCATCTCAGGTTGTAGCCCCCGGCCTCTGCAGGACATCCCAAGACAAAGCAAAGCTTGGGATATGCTAAGTGGGTCGAGGTGTGAGTGTAAAACAGGCCTTTGCTAAAATGTAAATAGACTGTCTGGTCACAAAGAGATGCAGACATCTAGTCTCTACACAGAACTTACAGCATTCAAAGTGTAAGATTCTACTTGATTCTCATACAGTTGTAAGATATATAAGCAAGGAAAATAAATGTATTAAGAATAGCCAAAGCTCAGTAGTTCTGGACAATCATCAATACAGCTGTAATATGCATAAACAAGTAAGATAAAGTTATGAAAGGTAAGTAAAGGGAACTAAAGGTATGAGAAGTAACTAAAGCTTATAAAGTAACTAGAGTCTATAAGACTCAAATCTTACATATGGAACCTGCAAAAGGTTATAGTGAGATTTTGAGAGACATTCTTTTATTTTGTGCACTCAGTTGTAATGTGTAGACGTGCTGCTGTTAATGTGAAGTGTGCTGTTTTCACCACGGTGGGGCGCAAGGTTGTAAATGCACCCATTTTTGTTACTAGCGAAAAAAAAGGGAACGTGGAGTTCATGAGGTCGTCACACTATGAAGAGTGTAGACGTGTGTTATTTTTTGTCCACAATAAATATGCCTAAGAGAGCTAAAGGATATTATTGCCTCTGTCAAATCATTCCCTGAGTCCAACGCTGGTGAAACTGAGATTTATTTTTATTCTTTTCATTGCATTGCAATAAGTTTTGGGTTCCCTTAAAGTATATTTGCATTCCCCAAGTTATTGTGTTGATCCCAGCAAGTTGTAATACACTACCAGTTTTGGGAAACACTGCAGATACTATAGAAAGGAGAGTTAATGTGACAATTAACATGATACATTTATTGCTTATTCCTCCTTTCAAAGCCTGAGCTGTGACAGCAAAGGGCCACTGACTGTGGCGGTGTAGTGTTGGGTGTTAGCAAGCCATTAGCAAGCTTAGCTGACTGGAGCTCTCCTTGTTTCCACTGCATGGCTGAAATGAGCTCCTGATCATCAATTAAATGAGCGTTGTATAAGCATATCGATCATTTGCATGATACCCAATTACTCCAAGTAAATACAACGCAAAACAGACATTACTCAATGTCCATTTTATACATGAATAATAAGCTACACTTGAAAAGCTGCACTGAGTCGCCGCTTGTCTGTCATGTTCTCATAATTGGAAAGGTGGGCCAAAGCCCTCCTCTATGAAGATAAGCCAGTCATGAGCTGAGAATTCAGTTGCATTTCTGTTTCAAACTCTCTCACATACACTGTCAAACTCTCTCACACAGACAATTATTCTCTCTCACATTCACTATCATTCCATCTCACATTCAATATCATTCTCTCTTACATATGCTATTGTTCTATTTCACATTTACTATTAAACTCATTAACATATTCTATCATAATTTATTACATATACAATTATTCCCTCTTACAGAAACTGTTATGCAAGAATATAATAGATGCACATGTGTGCATGCAAGTGTGTGTATGAGAATATATGGTGCTGTCTGTGAAAGGGTTAGCCTATGATGGTGCATAAAAGAGAGTATTGTGTGTCAGAGAGAATGATAGATTGCGTAGTACAGTATGGAAGTAAATAAGTATGCCGGTACATGCCCTGCGATGGATTGGCGACCTGTCCAGGGTGTACCCTGCCTTCGCCCGATTGCCGGCCGGGATTGGCTTCGGGCCCTCCCCGTGACCCTGTTCAGGGACTAAGCGGTAGAAAATGAATGAATGAATGAATGACTGTACATGTAAGAGGGTATAGTAGTGTGTGTGTAAAAGTATAGTTGTGTCTGTGTGAGAAAGTATGATTTACAGTCTAAACGGCCTCCCATACTATACTCTTTTGGATCTTGCACACCTAATTACATCCAAAGCCTAGCCATGGCTGGACTCACAGTCACAGTCACACACAATCTGTCTGAACTGGCCTCGGCAGCCCACAGTAGTCCCTTTCACACATGACACATGGGAATTTGCAGGCTACATGTAGCAGTTGCTTGAACTAACAAGTTCAGAATGCATTTTTCACAGAATTAGGAATGAAGTGGATTTAGTCCCCCATCACTTACACTGAAATCAATTTAGGAAAGGCTCTCAGTACTGTATGAACAAGAGCACAAATAAATAACACTCTCTCTCAATGTGCATACAGTTGGGTGCAAAAGTTTGCATCTCCTTACTTTGAAATGGCAAAGTAGCAGAAAGAGCAAAACAGGTTTTTTCTCATCAACATAATATTTAATGCACATTCAGCTAGCGCAACTGTTCCTTCATCAACAGAAGTAACAAAAATGGTCAGAAAGTGTATTGAAAGAAAGTTATAGTAAAATAATGAAAATCATATCAGTGCAAAAGTTTGAATCTCCTTTATGAAATGTTCTAATACTTTGTATGTCCTCCCTAACCTCCTCCAACCTCTTTGGGTTCCCTCTGAGCAGTGCTTGTGTTCTTTCAGGTGTAACTTTAGCCCTTTCTTCATGGCACACTTGTTCCAGGTCAAACAGATTGTTTGGTTGGCTGCCGTGTATAGCCCTCTTCAAATCCATCCACAGGTTTTCATTGATATACAAGTCTGGAGACTGGGTAGGCCATGGTAAAATGTTGCCCTTATTCTTTCAAAACCATTCCTGAATTGACTTTGCTCTGTGCGTTGGTTCATTGTCTTATAGAAGAATCTACTGCCTCTTCATTACCTTTTTGACTAATGGCAGGAGGCTTTGCTTTAAAATTGGGTTGCATTCATTATTCCTTTTACTTTATGCAGAGCTCCAGGGCCTGATGCAGACACACCCAAAATGAGCCTACACCATATTGGACTATGGGAATGGTGCTCCTCTCCTTGTAGGCAGAGTTTTTCTTGCCACACATACCTGTGTGAAGTATCACCAAATAATTCAACTTTGGTCTCATCAGACCACATAATCTTGCTCATTAGCAAACTGCAAGCCTCCTGCCTTATGTCTAGAAGTAAGCAATGGCTTCTTGCATGGTTTTCTCCCAGACAATCCAGACATGTCCAGGCTACGCTTGACTGTGGAGATGTGGACTCTTATTAAAGTTGCCTCTTGTTAGGATGGCTCAAACACGGAAGTGAGCGAGTCACAAAAATTGACGGACCCAGGTGGCTGACTTCGATGCAAGCAGTGCAAGTTTATTTACAGTGTACAACAAGTGACCAAGAAATGAACAGACGAGTAACACTGGGACCGGGTGTCGAGCTTCGGATGGGAACACAGTCAGTGGTGGAGATGATGAGAAGAGGACCGGGCTGCGGACACTGGGACTCACTCCTGGACTCGTCGAGTTGGATGGTACGGAAGAGGAACAGAAATTGTACATACGGTAAGTAGAAGACTGTGCATCGACCTACAGGGTGGTGGTGAAGCAGAGCGGAGGAGGTCCGTGGTCCGAAGGAGCGACTGAGGCGAGGAGGGAATGAATAAAAAGCAGCTGGAGAGAAGGAGACAAAAAAAACTAACACAGATCAGAAGGGACAACGGGGAACAAACGGGCCTGAGAAATGCTAGAAAGAACTGGCAGGGGAGTGAACGAAGTGCAGGGGCTAAATAGGGAGAAACTAATCAGGTGCAGCTGGTGGTAATCCGGGGGTAAGAAGCAGGTGTAAGGGATAACGTAATCAGGGTAAGGGAGTGAAAACAGAGCGAGAGGAGTGAGAAAGTAGGTGCAGCCGAGCAAACCTGACACCTCTAAGGACTTTGCTACACTCCCTGTTGTTTGTCTTGGATTCTTATGTAGCTCTTGAGCAAGTTTCCTAGCACCTCCTTTCAGCTACAATATCAATGAAAATATGTGGATTGATTTGAAGAGAGCTGTACATAACAGACAGCCAAGCAATCTGACCTGGAACAATATGCCAAGAAGATTTGAATAAAATTACACCCGAGAGGATCCAAACACTGCTCAGAGGTCACCCAAAGAGGTTGGAGGAGGTTAGGGAGGACATACAAAGTATTAAACACATACAGTGCCTTGCGAACGTATTCGGCCCCCTTGAACTTTGCGACCTTTTGCCACATTTCAGGCTTCAAACATAAAGATATAAAACTGTAATTTTTTGTGAAGAATCAACAACAAGTGGGACACAATCATGAAGTGGAACGAAATTTATTGGATATTTCAAACTTTTTTAACAAATAAAAAACTGAAAAATTGGGCGTGAAAAATTATTCAGCCCCTTTACTTTCAGTGCAGCAAACTCTCTCCAGAAGTTCAGTGAGGATCTCTGAATGATCCAATGTTGACCTAAATAACTAATGATGATAAATAGAATCCACCTGTGTGGAATCAAGTCTCCATATAAATGCACCTGCACTGTGATAGTCTCAGAGGTCCGTTTAAAGCACAGAGAGCATCATGAAGAACAAGGAACACCAGGCAGGTCCGAGATACTGTTGTGGAGAAGTTTAAAGCCGGATTTGGATACAAAAAGATTTCCCAAGCTTTAAACATCCCAAGGAGCACTGTGCAAGCAATAATATTGAAATGGAAGGAGTATCAGACCACTGCAAATCTACCAAGACCTGACCGTCCCTCTAAACTTTCAGCTCATACAAGGAGAAAACTGATCAGAGATGCAGCCAAGAGGCCCATGATCACTCTGAATGAACTGCAGAGATCTACAGCTGAGGTGGGAGACTCTGTCCATAGGACAACAATCAGTCGTATACTGCACAAATCTGGCCTTTATGGAAGAGTGGCAAGAAGAAAGCCATTTCTTAAAGATATCCATAAAAAGTGTCGTTTAAAGTTTGCCACAAGCCACCTGGGAGACACACCAAACATGTGGAAGAAGGTGCTCTGGTCAGATGAAACCAAAATCAAACTTTTTGGCAACAATGCAAAACGTTATGTTTGGCGTAAAAGCAACACAGCTCATCACCCTGAACACACCATCCCCACTGTCAAACATGGTGGTGGCAGCATCATGGTTTGGGCCTGCTTTTCTTCAGCAGGGACAGGGAAGATGGTTAAAATTGATGGGAAGATGGATGGAGCCAAATACAGGACCATTCTGGAAGGAAACCTGATGGAGTCTGCAAAAGACCTGAGACTGGGACGGAGATTTGTCTTCCAACAAGACAATGATCCAAAACATAAAGCAAAATCTACAATGGAATGGTTCACAAATAAACATATCCAGGTGTTAGAATGGCCAAGTCAAAGTCCAGACCTGAATCCAATCGAGAATCTGTGGAAAGAACTGAAGGGGCTGAATAATTTTGCATGCCCAATTTTTCAGTTTTTTATTTGTTAAAAAAGTTTGAAATATCCAATAAATTTCGTTCCACTTCATGATTGTGTCCCACTTGTTGTTGATTCTTCACAAAAAATTACAGTTTTATATCTTTATGTTTGAAGCCTGAAATGTGGCAAAAGGTCGCAAAGTTCAAGGGGGCCGAATACTTTCGCAAGGCACTGTACCACGAAATAAGGGGCTGTTACGAGGTATGCACGTTACAGTAGTTAGGTACGGACATAAGGCACGTACAGTACTTCGGGTAATGCTCCGGCGACGGGGGAGCGTCAGCCAGGGGTATAAATAAGGAGGAAGTCAATCAACAGGATGCACCCCAGCTGTGTACACTGACAAACGAATCACTAATTATGAATGCCACACAGCTGAGGTGCGAATCTCGATGGTCGAGAGAACAAAGGAGAGGACGGCGGAAGAGAGGCAGGTCACGCCAAATGGACATGACAGCTGGTTTTGTGTTAATTGAATTAAATAATTATACAAATGATGCGTGGCATTGTGATTACCAGTTGCCTCACACCAAGAAGGTTCCAGGTTCAAGGCCTGGCTGACCCGGGGCCTTTCTGTGTGGAGTTTGCATATTCTCCCAGTGCCTGCGTGGGTTCTCTCCGGGCACTCCGGCTTCCTCCCACAGTCCAGACACATAGAGCTTAGATTGACTGGTGACTCTAAATTGGCCTCTTGGAGTGAAATCGAGTGTGTGGATGTCTACATGTCACATGCCTGTGACAGACTGGTGTCTTTTTCAGGGTGGGCCCCCCCCCCCCCATTGTAGCCCACACTGCTGCTATACACGCATTCAACACCTTGCTTTTGAGCTATTCTCTACATATGATTAGTGAGCAGTGCTCCTGGGAAGATGAGATGCAGAGTGCCTACTATAACTGACAACGGTTATGACTACGCTTGAGAGGAAGGGGCTGTATCATTTGACTACATGCCACTTTTCTAAGCTCCTTCCTTTTCCCTCACATCTTAGGTGAAAGGGACTAGGACAAAGTTTGGGAACTGAAGACAATTTGGACAAATGAGACAAGCTCAGTGGGTGGTGAGAAACACTGCTTTATGTACTAAGGAGGATTGAGAAGCTGTTGGGCAGTAATCAGGGTAATTCAGAGCAGCTGGGGTGGAGGCAATTCCTATTCTCTTTGGATTTCATTTCCACTAAGTGGTTTAGTTGTTTTAAACTCAACTTGTTCAACTTTTCTTAATGTTTGTATGAACGCTTACCCCGGTCACTCGTGTAAAAGCTGTCTTAGCTGAGTGGTGATGTCATATAACAATCAATAGAAATTATGGAAAAAAAAGATGGCAGAGAGTAAGAAAATGTTGTGAAGTTGTAGAAAAATCTTTCTCTCCTCCTTTATCATGCAGTTTATTGTAATTGGTAGATGGAAGACGCTGGAGTCTGATCTCTACTCTCCAAACACATGTCATTTATGTGTGTTGACATGAGACATCCTTTCATTTTGTCCTTCACTTGAAGTGTCCAATCACAAACTCATTTCCGATAAAGGTGTGTGACAATCCATAACAGACTTCAGCAAAAGATGCACTCATGTATTCCTGATTATAGCCATTCTTGGCAGCCTCCTCGCTCCTCAGAGCAGAAGTAAGTGCTTTGGGACATCCTTCATCGTGGTGGAGTGGAATGACTTCAGGTTAAGTGACGATCAAGGAAGGATAAAACAAGGGAATTGGGATTCACCTATTGAAATTCTCTCTCTTGAGACCATGGCTATTTCTCAGATCTTATATGATCATCTTATATGTCTTTGAATGTCCTTGGATGAGCTCCTGGGTGACCGAAGATGTTCCAAGTCTCTTATATCAGCTCTAATGAGCAAGGAGCAAGGAGGCTGCTGGAGGATCCATGACCGAAGAATGCATCCTTTGTGGAAGTCTAACAGGAGGTTAGCAGGAATCACAACAGGAAGTCTAGTAATTATTGAGGGATGTCATTCTGGACCAGTGTGGTGGATGCACAGATCAATATTGCACAGTACGAGTAGTCAGGTGTCATGGTGGCTCGATGGTTAGCATGTCTCATAAAAGATTTACCATAAATGTAAGAATTTTATTGCTAATGAAAATGATCAAAATAACAGGGTTTATTACACACTAAAGGGTCAACTGTACAGTCACTTGTGTGACAGTGAGTACATAGCGGATTGTGTCAATCTTGAAATTCCAACAAGGCCTTTAAGCAAAAATAAATGCAATGGGCACCCATCAGTAGAAACCAATGACACACATTTGATGAAAAAACTACATACTCAATGAACTGTAATATTTTAGTGGTGTTGGGGCTGTATCTGGTTATTTAGACAACTTTCAAAAGATATCAGTCTGACATTTCATCAGTATAATGCAGGTGAATGGAATGTAGCTTGTAGTAATGTAACATCAAATATTTTAACTGAAGAAACAGTTCCTATAAAGTATTGTGGGCAACAAAGCAGGCTGACAGATATACTGCACACAACACTTCCTCCAACCTATATGACTTATATGGTTGTTTGTGCCTTCCCTCTCATATCGCTCATAGAAGCATCTACCTAAATAGCACTCCAATGGTAGCAGCCAGAATTCCAACAGCTATCAGCAAGCTGGTGGAATCCGTCATCTTGGAAACTGTCATAACTATGCCATTACAATTATGAAATCATTATGGTTTCATTATGTTTTGCCACACAAATTAGAAGGTTGGAGATTCAAATCTCAGTGCCTGCAGTCCACATGTCGAAGTGTCTTTGGGAAAGACAATGAACCCCCCAAGTTGCCCGTGATGGTAGCGCGTATGCATGCAGAGCCCTCGGCTCCAAGCAAAATTTCGTTGTATGTATCACAATGTTACAATGACAATAAAAGAAAGCTTCTTCTTCTTTTTCAGGAGCAAAAAAGGCTGGAAAACAGAGGCCACGGTGGAATTGAATCCCGCTTGCCTGAGGGAAAGGGGGTTAGGGGTTAGAGTTAGTCCTGTATTTTTGTTTACCTAGCCATCCACCCCAGCCTCCTTCTCCTCATCCCAACAAGCATTTTGCGCTTTTATATACTACAACACATTACCTTTCCTCGTCTCCTAATTATTATGGATGCTAGATGTCACCAAACTGTAACATGATAGAGTTGCAATAACCAGCACAATGTATAGAGCTGTTTTTTTACAGGACAGCCTCGCTGCACATTTTCTTTCAGAAGAGAGTCAAATCAGGCTTACACAAAATCCAGGCAACCAAAACCAGATAGAAATACAGTAGTGGAAGGTGAAGGTGTAGAACATGCAGAGATCAGAAGCCAGCAAACAAGTAATGCTGCACTTATGCACTTACTTATGCTGCTGTTTCTCATACAGAAATGTGACACAGATGGATTAAATTTAGCTTTAGTCCTGTCTTCCTTGCCAACAAAATCCAGCCTGAAGAAATTTTTGATAAATGCGGTTCTATTGATTTTTCCGGCACTATCAATTTTACTTTAACTTGCCTCACCTTTTCTATATGAATGGCCATCAACTGCTATTATTCACCATATGGATTTTGTATATGCAGTTTTTTCAGAGATACATAAGTGGCTCATCTGGTTCAAAAATGGCTGGGTAATTTAAGACTCAATAAAAGCTGTTGTGGATTTCTGCATCAGTGTGCTGAAGTCATGGACCTGTTCGCATTTGATGGGACAATCAATTTCTCAATTCAGATCCTAGTTTGATTAGGCTGCTGCAAAAATGATTCAAATAAAGTGCACATGAAGTTTAATGTCAAAATAACTTCAGTGGTTTCCTGAAGTCAAGCACATGATACTGAAGCTCTAATGCAAATGTGATAAATGTGTTTTAGGGAAAACAACTCCTCATCCATGTTAAGATGTCTTTACATCAGATACAATAAAAGTCCTGCCCACCAAGCCCACAGCAATGAGGCTGTTAAGCCCAGAGATCCGGATAATTATTATTAAATTATTTAATAAAATAAAAGCTTCTTACAATGTCCAAATAACAGGTTGTGCGAGGCACTGGTGTAAATGACAAGTAATTCCATTTGCAGAAGTTGAAAGCTTTAGAAATATTTTGTGGGAAAGACATTGAACTCTCTGATAGGCAGCAGAGACAAAACCATGGCTGATGGAAGAAGAGTCTCTGGCTTTAGTTTGTTTGCTAACACGTTGACACACATTATCTTTAAACCTTTAGCTAACACATTCAAAGTAAAGAAGGGTGTGCTCAGCTGCTCGACACGTTCATAAACTAACAAAAATAGGCAAGAGCAATAGTGCTTGCAAAAACAGGAGCACTAGTGACAGTTATGCAGCGCAAACTTTATTCCAGACTTAAGCTGATGTTTTGGCAACCACACGCCTAGCTCTACTTGTTTCATTATTGGGGCACTCATGATTTCTTATTGGTCCCCATATTTTTTATATTTTATATCAATTATTGTTATTATTCATTTTGATATTGTTTCTTTATAGTTGTTCTTTCAAAAATGATTAATCCCTTATTACATCTTTCTACTCAAGATCATATTTTTCAGTATGTTTGTAGGGTTTAAGTTTTTATGAATCGTGTTTATAGAAACTGCTATGCTTTTTGATATAATCTTTATTATTATCTGTATGCTTCTCATTGCCTTGGACTCATATGTTTCCCAGTCAATGATCCAAAGAAAACCTTTTGACCGAAACTTCACCTCAATAAGAAAACCCTGGGCAAATCTCAAATGCTGCAAAAAAGTGATTAAACATTGCTTTGTACTGTTGCTCCCTTAGTAATACTCTTCACTGTCTTCAGGCCCTGATTCCTCCTTTGTTGGTTGTCATTCCTGGTAGTGGAGACAAATCTGGTTCTTCTGTTGTAGAATGGGCCTGTTTTGGTTCGTCTCCTTCTCTGGTTGTCTTTTCCTCTGGGCTGATTCTTATCTTATCTTTTTATTTTACAGGGGCTTTCCTCAGGCCTGCTCATTTCTGGAGGCCTACTAAAACTGTTAGCATAATATTGCATAACATTCAGTTAAATTGAATAGCACCAAATTATTAGATGTTGAGGGCTGTAAAGGGCATCACTAGTTGTGTCACTAGGGCAAAAAAGTACATTTCTCAGCTGCATTTGGTGGACCCTTTGAAATGTAAAAAGCCTTGTTGCACTACATACAGTATGGATCATACAGTAGCACATGAGAGAATGCAGCTCTTTAACTGAGAAAAACACTAATCTGATTTGAAAGACTGATTAATTGAGAGGTTGGCTAATGACAAGTGCTACAGTAAAATCAAACCAAAAACAACTAAACTGCCAAGGACTACTCTCAGATAAAGTATTGGAAGTTCTTAAAAAACATGTTGATAAAGTAGGTTTTGGCTCAGTTATTTTGTTTCTAATTTTGAACTTACTTTTTGGTTGTTTTAAATATGTTCATTTGGCAGAAACTGGGCTCTTTTTTCCATCCCGATTTTTTTCATTCTGATCCTCCTGAGCACCAGTTATGAAAAACAACAAGACAGTTTATAATTTTAATTAGATTAGAGTTATGATAGTTTGAGACTGTGGTAAAATGATAACTCATTAACAGGGTGGCTATGATTCTTTATGCGATCAAATGCAATATATTGTATAGTATTCCTAAAATCTATTCATTGAAAGGCCTTAGATGCAGTCAAATAGAGCAGTTTGTTATTGAGTTTTAAAGATTTTAAAACAATTTATTTGGCATATTGGTAATTAAGATAATTTTTCATTTTCAAAATTGCTTAATTTTTGTTTAACGTAGTCTTGTAGACAGACTCTTGACACTGACACATTATAACAAGGACAGCTCATCATGTGTACACACACATAAGCCTAAGCTTTATTGCTAAGTATTATCAAAAACACAAGGAATTTGACTCCAGCTCAGCGGACCCCAATGTACACAACAATAAAAAAATACAGAAATGTATAAGTAAAAAAGCACAAGTTAAAAGAGCAAAAGATAGACTAACTGTGACGGCCCAGGGGAAGAAACTGTCTCTGTGTCTGCTTGTTTTGGCCTACAGTGACCTGTAAATGTTCTTATACTTGTGCAATGCTTTTCTATGCATTGCAGCACACTCAAAGTGCTTTCACACTATTTAGCCATTCACATTCCCAAGCACTCACACACCAGTGTCATCACCAGGAGAAACTGGGGGTTCAGCGTCTTGCTCAAGGACACTTCAACATGTGGAAAGGACAAGCCGGGAACCGAACCGCTAATCTTCTGGTTAGATGACCTGTTCTACCTCCTGAGTCACAGCCGTCCCCAGGAGGGGAGGAGTAGCACCGTTTAGGTGGAAAGGAGTTCAAACTGTTTGTGTCCAGGATGTGAGGGCCCTGCAGAAATCTTCTCTGCCCTCCTTTTGACTCATGAGGTGTACAGGTCCTCCATGGAGGGCAGGCTGGCACTGATGGTTCTTTCTGCAGTCCTGACTGTTCACTGAAGTCTGTACTTGTCCTGTTTGGTTGCTGAGCCAAACCAGACTGTGCTGGAGTTGCAGATGATGATTCCTCTGTAGAACTGTATCAGCAGCTCCAGGGGCAGGTTAAACTTCCTGAGCTGACACAGGAAATACATTCTCTGGTGTGACTTCTTGGTGATGGTGCTGATGTTGGTTGTCCACTTTAAGTCCTGAGAGATTGTGGAGCCCAGGAACTTGTAGGACTCCACGACTGAAACAGTGCTGCTGAGTATAGTGAACATAGATAGGGTGGGGGGGGCTCCTCCTAAAATCCATCATGTCGTCTACAAACTTCAGGATTTTTACAGAGGGGTCTCCTGAGGCACAGTCATTGGTGTAGAAGGAGAACAACAGCAGGAGAGCACACATTCCTGGGATGCACCTGTGCTGACAGTCCAGGTGCTGGATGTGGTTTTCCCCAGCCTCACCTGCTGCGTCCTGTCTGACAGAAAGCTGGCAATCCACTGACAAGTGGGGGCAGGCACAGTGAGCTGGGTAAGTTTGGAGTAGAGGATGTCTGGGATGATGGTGTTAAATGCCAAACTGAAATCCTGTACCCGGTGATGTTCCGTAAGCTCCTCCATGCTAATGACGGCTTGTTGGACCAACACTGATTTTTCAGCTCCTCTTTGCTACTCTGATCTCCTTTGTCAGTGTGTTTCTAGCCTGGTTATACAGAGTCCTGTAGGCCTCCTCTTTGGCATGACATGGCTGTTTGAGCTTCACTATGAATCAAGGTTTATTGTTATTGTATGTGCACACAGTCATAATGGGCACAGACATATCCTCACAGAAAGTGATATGAATCCCCCCAAGCCACCCACCCACACACACACACACACATATGATCTCCGCAGTGAAGGTCGCCATAATGTGAGTGTGTGAACAGGGTTTGGTCCACTAAGTGGTCCATCTAACTTCCTGGTTGCAAGCAAGAGCAGACGTCTTTACTGCTCCTCTTGTCTGTTCTGTTTTTCATATCTTCTACATTTTCAAGTCTTTGAACAAATTCTACAACTATTAAAATGCCTCCAAGAGGGAAAAGAGCTAATAAATCAGATGCGAATGAGGAGGTTGAAGCAGAAGAAGATTATATTTCAGCGGCGCAAGTAACAGAGATGTTGAGTCAGTAGAAGCAGATGTACACCGCACAGTTGAGCCAACAACAAGATAACTTCAAAGGTTTTGTGCAACTACTTATGGAGACAAATAACAAGAGACTCGACGACATGACCAGAGAAATACAGGAGATAAAAAC
>NW_018128103.1:334437-369227 GCF_001952655.1 Monopterus albus | reverse complement strand
GTGTGGTGTACACTTTGTAATAATTCTTTAGTATATCACTTGTGTGATGTAGAATGTTAACACTGTTATATTCTTTTTTAGTATAATATGTGTGTGTGTAGAAGTGAATCATTTATTGCTTGCAAACCAATGATGGTAAGATGATGTCATGGGGTAGGACTGGATAAGTCTGACTTCTTCCTACTCCATTCAAGCATGTACTAGGTATAAGCAAATTGATATTGGATTAGCATTTGTTGGATATGTGTAAAATTATGTGTGTTGACATAACTGTCTTTTCATGCTTGAAAGAAAGAATAAATCAAATAAAATCAAATCAAGTGTCGAGTAATAACTGATGCACACACTCATCCTTGTTTTTGTAACATAGCAGATCTTTACAATCACTTACATTCATGCACAGAACAAGGGCTGTATATTTTGTCCCTTAATTCTTACAGTGCAGTCACATACTGGGTGAAAACATCTGGGCCAGTTTGGAGAGTAGGAAAATCTACAGTGACCTCTTCCCATGTACATATAGGCATGTCAATATTGTATTAAGACTAACTTGAAAAGTCCCAAACCTATTCCTTAAACCAAGTTGTCTCCATAAATTCAACAATTTACTGTGTGGGGACCAGCATGTATTACCATCAATCTCAGCAAGTAAGCTGCATAAGCCAAATCACTTTGTCAACATTTTTGCCTGGTTTGGCCTTTCAAGCTACATAAATACTGCTTTAACCATCTGATTGGTGCAGTTTGTTGGTGCCTGGTGTAGCCTGAGAGGATGTCCTGCAGACACCACCAATGGCTGAAAAAACTACCTGCACCTGTGGCATATCATGGGGGGGGGGGTTATAAAAAATCTTTTGATTTGTTGATGACAATGAGTAATTATCATTTTCTTCCAGAACATGCTAGAAATGAACATCAGAGTAATGTAGTAAAAATAATCGCATGCCTCAGTAAAGACAGAACCCTGATCTATCATTTTGTAACAGGTCGGGTAAGGTTTCAGGTCCAACTAATTCTAATCAGTGTTACTGTATTAATAATAGGTGTAAATTGTTGTATTAACATTTAATCCAATTTCAGTCCACATCCAGCTTCATCATGTGTTAAATGTAGTGTAAAAACAGCAAATATCTGCATATTTTAATGTTTCAAGAGCCCTTGACTTTAGTGTGTCTCTCCTAAAACATAGACCCTGGCACACTTACAACCTTGAACATGGTAAACTTTTTAAAATCACACACTCAATCAACACATATTGATCAACAGATTCTTTTAATAAATAACATATTCATGAAAACCAGAAACAGACCAAAATGATTTGTTTACAGCGGAATAATGTATGTTCATCTTTTTATCATTGTAGAACCGGACGAACCAGTGAAGTAGGGAGCAGCACGGTATACAAAGCCAAATGATGCAATGCAATTAGCAGAGGAGTTGATTCAAACAGCAACAAGTCCAGACTACAAGGTGATTGGTTGAACAGAGGGGGTTGGAGGGATGAGCAGATCAAAGGGTCATAACTGTAGTGTCCTAGTCCATAAACCCTCCATACCTCTTCTGTAGCTCGCTGCCATCCTCCCAGGCCCGTTTCAATACCCCCCCACCCTTGCTGCTGTCCACTAGCCACTCAGGCCTGCCAACACGCCTCATGAACCCACCATAGCGCTTCTTGAGCCCACGGCCTAAAACCGCCTCCAGCATGTTGCTGTGCTCCACCCCTCCTTCAGCCCGACGCATAAAGCCTCCGTACCTCTTTATAACCTCACCTCCCTGATCATCCCCCTCACCACCGCTCTCGGCAGCTGAATTAAGGATCTTCAGGATCTCCAGGCGAACATTTTCTTCCTCATCCTGGTTTCCAGGATCCTCTAGTGCTTCCTCTGGAGAGGAGGAGCGGCGAGACATGAAACCACCATAGCGCTTCATGAAGCCACCGTACTTCTTGGCTAGCTGGTGCTCTGGTGATGTTGCTTCCTCATCATCAGCCCTCGTGGTGCCAGCTGCCTCCTGTCCCTGACCGGGGTCAGCATCTAGACGAATGTGTTTTTTTTCCTCCAGTAAGAAGTCCCGGCACTGGCGGAGCTTCTGGCTGTCCAGTCCACCATCGCACTCAAGTGAGCATGCCTGGAAATATCAAAATTATTATTATTCCAGTTAGTAATCGCAGTGTCATGTTTTTATTGAAACATCGGTACCTGAATAACTGTGGTTTTATCAGGAAAAGAATGTTTCCTTTTATTTTGCTGATTAATAAAAAATGTGGATCATTCAGAAATTTACCTGATGTGAGAATTGAGGGGCTATGTAAAGGCTGGGAAAGGGCAGATGTTTAAGCTTTTCACAAGAAACCAAAACAACTCTTCAGTATATCCTGGCTAACAGTCCCCAGTGATGGAACCACCATGGTTACAAACTCCTGATGCCTACAGCGACTATGGTGACTCACCACAGTCAGATCAGTGTTTCATGTTCACTGGTAAGGACTCATCTTTACATGACTAAATTGTCTATCTTTGTGGTTTTTGACAGCATGACATGCTGAATATTTCTTGATGAATTATTCTTCTACCCTGTCAGGGACCACAAGTTTTCAGATTGGTTTCTATAGAGGCCCCATAGTACAAAACCTGGCAAAGTCTGTGACTATCTTGCATTAAATGTGGACATTTAACAAGCAAAAAGGTCTACTGAAGAGAGAACATTCAGCTGCTTTATGGGAGACGTACAGTGGGAACTGGGTTTTTGGAGTCTTGACTCAAAGTCTGAATTTGTTGCTTCAATTTCAACCATTCTTTTTGAAAATCTGTCTCTTATAAATTCCCCAGTTTTATGGAAATGCAATACCAATTTCAGGAAAACACCTCCAAAACTCATTGTTGTTCAAAGATAGTATGACTGGGTATTGTTATAGTTAATAGTTGTAATAAGTTAGATCACTGATTAATCTTGTCCCTTTTTAATGTTTTTAAGCAAAAATTCACACTAAATTCTGGTTCCAGCCTCACAAGTTTGGACTATTAACTAGACAAAATAAGCACTGTGAAAATCTCACCTTGGGCTTTAGGAAACTGTATTTGTTCATTTGGATTATTTCATAGACAAATTCATTCTGAAATGCCACAAATATTTCTACATGTTTTATTTGAGATATTAATAAAGGAGAAGTAAATGAGGCTGTATAAAAAAAATGCTAATGCATAGCCAAATATTTGTGCTTGTCCTCTGTTACAATTATTGGACAGGTAACACCTTCCTGCTGTTTTGGGGATGTTAGTGAAATGTTAGCTATAAAATTAGTTTATATTAATTGTGTGCACTAGTCCCACGAACATGTCAACTGGATCATGAAAAAAATTAACTCTGTCTGTTGTCTGTGTTAAAATTTTATCTTGTTTTCACTGACAAATGGGGATAAAAAAAGTGGTTACGGATTTTCAATCATGGCTCTGTGGTCTAATCCATCCATCACTGTTGTTACATTTTTCAGTCGTAGTCATATTAAACCATGACAATAAGGCTTGATGAATTGATGAATATGCACAGCCAGAGGAGGCCATGTCATCCATCCTATGTGCACTACCCTCCAGCACCCTGGTAAAATAGAGAACAACAGAAAAAGACTGCACAGAAGAAAAAAACTGTTGACATGAAAGAGATTACAACAGTCAACAGATGGTTTGAGAGAACACAACAGCCCATTTTATCTACAACATCCCTCACTTAGTGCCTTAACAACTTAGAAAAACTGAGTTTCTCCCTTTAAACCATCTGCCTCAGCGTGTTCCTTACCCACTGACATTGTATCACATAGATCTAAGGGGAGCCTCCTCTATAAAAACTGCGTGTCCCTACCCACCACCCACTTATCCCTGTCAATCCTTTAACTAATCCTTTAAATATATGAGTCCATAAAACCTTAGTGGCAGTAGTACAATGGGGACTAAAGACATCTGCTGGGCCCAGGGGGGCTGCATATTGCTGAGATAACCTGCTTCTAACCTAATGTGTCATTGGATTTCACTTTTTTGAGACATAAGAGATTCCTATTTGATGGCACAGAGAAGGGATTCTTGCTGCGCTTTCAGTGCCGCTGGCTGATGACAGAATTAATGAACAGAAAAATTGGCAACTGAGGGGCTTGGAGGTTGGAGGGCAGCTGCACCCTCTGGTGGTCATAATGGGAAGTATACAACAAGTAGCAATTGTGTTAAGAGAGAAAAGGCAACAAAGACCAAATGTGAACAGAAAATATTTTGTTTATATTTCTATTCATACTACAGTTTGTCTGGTTCTTTATACTGCCCTTTCCTTCCTCCTGGCAATTACTGATCTCTAAGTGGTGTTGAAACATTTTTAAAAGTATTAGCCTGAATCCTTTACACAGGTTCTCTGTGTCAGAGAATATGAAGGAATTAACAGCTGCTCAACTCTTAATATATTTTTAGAAGATAGAAACCCTCTCCACTGTTAAAGTTACAGACTAATATAGAGCAGGTCTATCTGAACTGGAGATCGAGTAAGAGTATGTTGTGAGTAGTAGGAAGAAATAATTTCTTTTGAAATCTCATGAAATTAATCAACTTCAGTTGAGCAAAGATGTTGATATCACAGAGAAGTCAAAAGAGAACATTCTTCTATGCTCAGTGTTAATCCAGTCACACACCAAATTGAAATTCACACAGAAGTCACGAAACCCACAGCATGTGAAACCTGCAAGATGAAAAGTAGATCTGCATATCACACACACACACACACACACACACACACACAACACATTTCACTAAATTAATTTAATTTTGAGTGAAATGTACTGCATGTGGTTAGGTTTTTTTAAAATTTGAAATATACAGAACAATATTAAGGTGATTACTATAGCCTAAAAAAGTGAGGGGCAGAAAAAACTGATTAGGTACCCTGTTGAGTACTGGCTTGAAGCCAACAGAACAATATGATCATGATTACAGTCATCCACAGACTGAGGGAGGATGGATTCAAATGGGAAAAGAAGATAAAGGAAAGTAAATCCATCAGATAAATACCTATAAATGAAAGGAGAACAGTGAAATACTGTTGTGTGTGAAGTGTGTTTGTGTGTGTGTGTGGGGGGGGTGGGGTGGGGGTGGGGGGTATTAATAAAAACAGACCGAGATCCAGGAAAGACACCAATAAGAAAACAAAGAATGAGAGGAGTGGGGCTCAAAAGAGAAACTGAAGGTGGTGTGTATATATAAAAGGAGAGGAGAGGAAAGGAACGAAGAAAGTTTCAGGAAAATAAATACCTAAAGCATATTAAATGGCACTTTCAAAATGACTTTACGTGTAATTTGCTTTATCTATGATAATGGTTGGCATTAATATGGAGCTGCCCAGTGATCTGTCAGTCACTGGATATATTATAGCTGAGAAAATTCTGATAATCACTGGGAGAATGAGAAACCAGATGGCTGTGTCCATAACCGGGTTAGTCTGTAGAACTGAGTTTGTCTAACAAACATTTACCATAGGCGAGATACCAGTTTCATTTATAAGTCTGTCTCTTAGTGCATTAGAAATCTAGTTAACTAATCCAATATAGTGACGTTACCAGGGAGGAGAAACCAGACTGCTGTCCCAGCAGACGGTACACACACAGTGCGCACTCCTTCCCGCAGTCCATTCCAACCACCATCGACACGCACGCGCCCAGAAGCAGCATCCACACGCAGCTGCTGTGTGCGGGGGCAGCCATGAACTAAGGACGGAACATTACAGAAACAGGCAAAGGTTAAAACATTATCATAATGGTATCTCATCGAACAAAGTAAAATATGAAATGGGACGATCACTTTAAATTAAAAAAAGATTTAAAATAAATGATGCTTTTTACAGGTGAGAACGTATCAACAGAGATGTAGTCAGTCATGTAGAAGTTTCTGCTACTACTGCTGCCACTAGTACTATACTACTACATCACTACTACTAATTCTGCTACTACTTTCCCACTACTACAGCCAATAACAGCCTACAGCATACTAAACTGTAATACAAGACATTTGTAAACATGGCTTTTAAGTTCCTTAATGCGCAGTCTATAGGCTACGTTACGATGTTTCCCTCACTACACTTTTCCCTGGATGTAGCAGCATGGTAGTAACTGTATTAGTGCAGCAGTACAGGTTGTTTCTGCGAATTAAAACGTTTTCTTACCTTTGCGTTATTTTAAATGATATCTAAGCAGTTCTGTGATTTCCTCGCCCGCGCGTGCCCTCGGGTGCTGACGGACTGGGACACCTGAGTAGCGCGAGCCTGTGCACCTGTTATATGTGCACGCGGTGGGCAGAGCGGTCACGTTTCAGCCAATCAGCAAACACACAGGACGCTTTATAACTAGCCTATATGCGCTTTTATCCCGTTTTCTGTGACAGCAAAGTACCGCGCACAGCGTCTCGCCGCCTCGTGTACAGTCCGTTCAAAGCGCAGTCCGTTCAAACCGCGGGGGGCGGAGCCGGTGGCTCCGCGGCTTGTTTAAGTAGTTTGTATGGTTTACGTCACCGGGGGTGATGGGGGGGGCGGCTGAGGTGGGGTTAATAACCGTGATGATGAGACGTGACAACCTCCCCTTCTGTTTTTCACACACACACACACACAAACATATTCTGTCGCATATTGACTCTATCAAGTCATCTTTTTATTGCTCTTTAGAAGCGTTTCATGTAGATAATAAATGGCAATATACCATGTAGGTTCTGTGTGGAAATAATATTTGATGTTAGCATTCATGTCTCTATGTGTGCCTGTGTGTGTGTGTGTGTCATGCAGTCTGAGTGAGAAATGTCTTTTAACTCTAACATAAATGAACACATACAAGCTTTCTCTTGTCCCTGGATCAGAAGAACCAGTTCTGCACTGTCTTCAGCTGTTATGCTATAGTGGCCTACATAGAGTGTTCCTTTGCTAAATGTGACATGCTACAGCCAATACTTTCCTGACCAGAGTCATAAAGCTTTAATTAATAAGATCCTTTGTTTGATGTCTTATCAGAGGTGGGAAAGTCATAAAACCTGCAGTAAAAACAGGAGTAAATCTCTTGTGGGGGATTTTTATATGTTTGTCACATGATTAAGAGGTTAAGAGGAATGACAGGCTAATAGAAAATATATTTTAGATGTCAAAGGTTTAAGAAATAAATTATTAAATTCTGGAATTTAATAATTGCGTTATCAGTATGGGGTTGGGGTGGGGGCAGACACTGTCTGTGTATGAGAGAGAGAAGGTCTAATGCTTTGCCTGATGTTCTACAAAATGATATTTAATGGAGAAATGGTTTTTGGTTTTTTAGAATTAATGTTGCTTGCTAATGCCACTAATGTAAATGGTAACATCACTGAAGCTGAGTGAGTTCAGATTCTTTGTAGTGGTGAGGCTGTGTGAGGTAGCCCTAATTATCCACAGCCTGTGCGTTCAGTTATCTACTCGGCATCTCTAAATATCATTATCAGTTGAAGTGTGGGCTGTATTTAGAATATTTACATCTTGTCCGTGCAGATTCTCAGTCATCCATGTCATAGTAAGCTGAAAAAATGTGGGAAAAAAATCAGCTGGACTTGGTTTTAGGTCAAAGACGTTTCACCTCTCATCCAAAAGGCTTCATCAGTTCTGCCTGACTGGCGTTGATCTGGAGATATTTATCCCCATCGGTGGTGTTTCAGTCCTTTGATGGCCAACAATGTCCCCTAACGGCTGAGTCGTTATAGCCCAGTAAGCCCAGAACTATGTTTTATAAATGAGCATGGTAGTTTTGAGGAAAGCATAGATGGATATAACAGCTTTGGTTCCCATTTGGACAGGGCTGTGTGATGGCAAGGTAAAGGATAATTATGGCATGTCCTAAATAGAGCTTATACTTACTGTATGCCTCTACAACCTCCTCAAAGCTACCTAACTCTATGTGTGTGTGTGAGAGAGAGATGATAGATAATGTTATTTGAATTTGTATCATCTTTGAATTAGTATCATCCTAAATGTGTCAACTACATTTTAAAATGCAGCGTTTTCTACCTAAATTGTGTTTCATTGCCTTTCCTCAGCCCCATCCCTCGGTTGTATGGATGAGTCAGGAGCCACAGTTAATTGTGAAACCCCACACTGTATACCAGTGTCCCTTTTGCTGGAACCAGGGGGATTATCACATCCTCACTCCCCATTTGCAGTTTCGCACTGGCAGAGCAGTAAAATATGCAGGTAATTGTGCTAAGAAAACATATGTGTTTCATGCAAAACCTAAAATGTAGCTTTCCGGCAGCTTGATGCAGATGGCTTGGCTGTTGTTTGATTTGATGATGACCAGCTGGAAAGGCTCTACAAAATCTTGTCAAAGTTGTTCACACCACCCCTCTACACAGAGCCATACAAGACAGGATGAACTATATTCTGGATGTCCTGCTACCAGAGGTATTTCATTCTTATGGAGACAACATTTTGTCTTAAAATTTGTCAATGATAGACATGTTTGTGTCCCTTTACACTCAAATGCATATTTTATGATTATCCCAATTTAAAATCATGAGTCTTACTTTTTACCCTTTATGTGCGCTTTGCTCAAGATACTTTTGTACTTAAAGAGAATTTTGATTGCAGGTATATTAACTGTAATAGAGTCGGCCATATTGAAACTGTGGAACTGATACTTTTACTTAAGTAAAAGATCAGGGTATGTCTTATCTCTGTATGCAAGGAAATAGAATCTAAATAAATTGCCTCTAAGTTGGGTGTCAATACCATCATTTTTGGGCTCCTACGCTTTTTGTTCTTCTACATTACACTGTTCATTCATCATCACATTAATCCATCAGTACACAAGATAACTTTGTAGATGGATGAGTCAGACACAACAACAAACAACAGATAAAACCTAGATTAATTGTGTCACGTTCAGTAAAGGCAGCTCTTCGTGAACTAACAGCAAAGTGCAGTAACATTAGGCTGCGGTACTTAATGGTACAGTTAATGTTAGGCATGTTAACCATGCTGACTTTCATAAAAATGATATTGTCTACCGAAAATTAACCTTGTCTCTTATCATTTTTTGAAATACTATCTTCTGAGGGTTTCACTTTGACATTTAAAAGAAGAACATTTTTTTCTTGCTATATCAAGTTATTTTTTTCTCCTTATAATAAGATAATTTGTGCTTATAACAAGAACATTTTCTAATGCAAAACTCAAAACCTTTGGAGCAAAAGAACTGAGAGCTTCTACTAGGGGTGGAAAGATTAACTGATATGAATCAATAAAATGATACAACAGCCAGAGATATGGTTGCTTCATTTCAAAACAAATTCATAAAAAGAGGTCTAAAATTGATATGGACATTATAACCCAGTCTTTGGCAAGTTTTATGCTTGTTTTTGCTGTGTGCTGGTTCTGTGTGTCCTTCTCCCGTGTGTGTGTGTGTGTGTCTGTATATGCTATTGTATGTGTGCAGCCAAGCACGGCAAAAGCATGCAAGTGGGAGGTTTATTCAGAGTAAGCAGTGCAAAGTGAGATGTTGGTGCTGCTGTGCTGAGAACAGAAGTCTCACAATCCTGTCTGTTGAAAAAGCAACATCACTCTGCTAGTAGCCTGCTTTGGTGATTTTATGAACAAGACAGGAGCAAACTAAATTCATGCAGCAAATGCACAAAAATTATGTTTGAAATGTAAAAATAAACTAGTTCAATCAAACACTTCCCAACCATTACATATGTATGCTTAAATTTGCATAAAGAATTCATGTTTAACACAGCAGGGGCTCCTGTAAAGCAGTCTGTATTTATTTCTAAATTATTATGATCAATTGTGACATGGTCTGTTGTGCACCGTTGTTTCATATTGTATGAAAAGCTTCTCATTCAGCAAATTAAAGCTCTGCAGCATATGAACGCAGCAGGACAGATACAGTATGTTGATAAATGTGCAGCCTAAGTTTGACTGTAGGGACAATGTTCTGAGTCTCCTACCATAGTGTCCCTTGTCATTCAGATGGCGACCGATAGTGTGAGCTGACACTGTTGCACCCTAAGATCTGCTGCACTGTGCCGTTACACATGACCATCCATCGTGTTTACCTCGATTAAATCATGAACACTGCTGCCAGGTTGCAAAAAATACTAACACCATTTCCAGAAAAGTTAGTACATTTTCTAAAATGCAGTAAAAATGAAAATCTGTGATCTGTTAATTCCTTTAAACCTTTATTTAACTGACAAAAGGTACAAAGAAAAAGATTTCTGTGTTTTTACTGGCCAACATAATTGCATTTTGTAAATATAAACAATTTTAGAATTTGATGCTTGCAGCACACAAAAAATAGTTGTGTCAGAGGCATGTTTACCACTGTGTTACATCACCTTTCCTTTTAATTACACATTTCAGTCATTTGGGAACTGAGAATACTCACTGTTTCAGTTTTGCACATGGAATATTGGCCCATTCTGGCTGGATACAAGACATCGCCTGCTCAACAGTCCGTGACCGCTGTTGTCTGCTTCTCCTCTCCATGTTGCGCCATACATTTTCAATAGGAGACAGATCTGGACTGCAGGCAGGCCAGTCAGACATGGGCATGAGAACCCTGGGCCCTACTATTTGTTTGAGATAATGAAAAGCTAATTTAGTTATGGCCGTGATGTGACTGGTGAAGCTCAGGTCTGAGTTAATTATGACACCAAGATTTCAAACTTGAGTTTTTGTCTTTATAACTTTCGTCCTTTTCTTGTTGTTGACAGAAATGTCAGTAATCTGCTGTCAGTATTTCTCCTGTTGCCATAGGTTATGACACCATTTTGGTGACACGTTGTACAACGTGATGCTACCAGAGCTCGATTAACCTCGTCCATATTCAGCTTGTAAATATATTATATAAAGTCTAAGGTCTTGTTTCAGTTGATTCTGTCCACAAAATGTGATGTCCTTTCTGTTCTGTGTTATGTTGTCATCTTTGTACTTGCGCAAGTGGACTTTGTGTGAGTTCTTCTACACACATTCAGCTCACGTTTTAGAATTTAGGCACTGTTTAACATGAACACTCATCATAACACCATTGAAGTTACAGCTAGAAATACAAAAAGCATAATATGGCCCCTTTAAGTTGTTTTCTTGGCCATACTGCACAGTTTTCTTTACAGACTTGAAGATGCATATATAATAGCTGGATTGTAGATGACCGGAGGAGCTTTAGACTTTTAGTCTGAGGAAAGTGTAGTGCTTGTCTGGAGCATACAAAGCACAGGACTTTGGCTTTGTTCACTTTACAACAACCCAAATCTAACTTTTCCCCCCTGGGAAACTCACAATGAGATCAGCTATCAAAAATTGTCTTCTAAAAGTTTAAATTAATCAGTTTCCACATCTGAACATTTGTCTATTTGTTAAATTCACAGAAACAGCGACACATTCATTTTGTAAGGGTAATAAAATGATTCAATGAGAAATGGTTTTCTATTGCTGGAAAAACATAATTCTGTTTTCTGCTTTCAACCAACAAGGTTGGTTGTGCGATGTGTGTGCCTGATTTCATTTGTTTCATGAACTCTAGCCAGGCTTCTTCTACTCTGCCCATATTTTGTGCACTATTTGACAAAAATTGTGTTAGTAGTAAACTCGGCTGCTGCTTTTAAAAGTCTGTTCACAGACTATGGGAGACTGTAGTTACATTCATGATTTTATGTAATGGAGATTTTAATCTGAAGTTCAGGAGTGGGACCCCGCCCAAACACACACCTCTTCCTTTTCTCATCACTTTTAAACCACCTGTTCAAGCTTCTCTTTTGCTCCTGCTTTTTGTAACCTGCCCAGCCCACCCCCTTTCCATCATCTCTCCCTTCTCCCTACTCTCTTTCTATGCAGGGGGTCTGCCAGTGCCTGAGAGTGGCGCAGACCTCTGAAGCCTTCCCCGAGGCCACAGTCCACAAGCATTACACTGTATTCACGCATTCATTCAACATACATTCTTCCCTGAGGGCAGGGTTCCTGCTAGTGAAATGTATATACCCAATACATTTATATATCTAGACATTGTTATTTAAACACTGCATTATTAACACAAAGTAAGACACTTGCACACAGACACCAACAGACAGCATCATTCCTTGTGCCTCTTCTTATACTACCCCCACTTTCTGCTTATCTCTCTCATACAGATAGCTGTTATTATTGGTGCAGGTATAACAAAGACAAGCTTTTTAATTAAGAGAAGGCATTTTGCGGCATCACTACGCCTCAGTGTTTGTTCCCGGCACTTATTTGTCAGGAACAAGAGCCTTGGCAAAGATTAACCTTCATACCAGTCATGAGCTGTGTGTATGTGTGTGTGTGCGAGACACACACACATACATGTGTGCATGATTTGGGGAAGTACAGAACAACTGAACTCCTATGGCAGTGACAGATATATATAAATATATGATAAAACAAGCTAGACATAAATGACACCATTGTGCTGTATTAAAACAATAAGAGTTCATATTTAGGTGTAGGAATGGAAGAAGAATAGACTCTGGTGAATTTACAGGGTAAAAGAAAAAACACCAAATAAGGATACTTGCGTGTATGAGTATTACTTCAACATAATACACAGACTTCTCACACACACGCCAGACAGAGTGTATGCACTTGTGTTCAGTGAAGTTGGGTGCATTCCCATGCTCTCATAAAATCAGCTTAGTACAGTATGAGCAGGTAAATGTACAGATATCTGATGTTACAGTAAGCACACACACACACACACACACACACACACACACACACGAAAAAAACATCAGACACACACATGCCGATGCACATATGATATACACAATGTATGTATGATACGGAAGGTGTTTAGCATCCACAGCCTTCTGCTCAATATCGTATCAGGCCGGGACCTACAGGTTACATCACAGTTTTGGGGGGAGTTCTGCTCCTAGGGGCTAAGGCCAATGTAGTCTCAGGGTTCCATCCACAGTCCAGTGGTCAAACAGAGAGGATTAATCAGGAGCTGGAAACAGCATTACATTGTTTATGTTCCAGGGGTCCCTCCTCTTGGATCAAATAACTAACCTGGGTAGAATATGCTCACAAATCACTCCCCACATCTGCCACAGGCTTCTTCACATTTCATACTGCCTACAGACACCAGACCCCAGTCTTCCCCGCCCAGAAGAGAAAACACAGGTGCCTTCTGTTTTGGCTTTCATCAGACGTTGTCGCCGCACCTGGACCTGGGCCAGAGCCACTCTACTGCAGTCAATGCAATGTTATGTTGGACAGACGGTTTCGTTATCAATTAAAGACCTTCCCCCCAAGATCAAATACAGGAAGCTAGCACCTCATTTTGTGTGGTCGTTTCTTGCCTAAGGTGGTGAACCCTGTGGTGGTATGACTTAAACTCCCCCGGCCTCTTAGGGTACACCCTACCTTTCACATGTCATGTCACACCTCAAGCCTGTAAAGAAGAGTGCCCTTAAACCAGCCCTTAAACCTCCACCTCCCCCACGACTTATTGACGGGGCCTGGGCATACACTGTTCGGTATCTCCTTTGCACTGAGAGGGGTTGGGATCTAGAATACCTGGTGGACTGGGAAGGTTATGTCCTGAAGACGGGTCCTGGGTTCCTGCACGAACCGTCCTGGACCACACACTCATCACAGACTTTCACAGAGATCATCCTAACTAACCCAGTGGTCACACCTCCTGACATTTACGGTAGTGGAATTTTTGTTTTTGGTTTTATCTTCCCCTTGTCCTTTTGTCTGTGACTTATGTGGTCTCCTCTGTCACAGGTGAGCCAGCTAGTGTTCTGGGTGCCATCTAGTTTTGTTTCTGCCTGGTTCCCCTTCCACTTACCCAAAGTCTGTTCTGGTCCTGGTTTGTCTAGTAGCCGCCCCTTTGTGGTGGAGGTACTGTGATCCCATTGGCTGTTCTGCTGCTTCCTGGTTTTGTGCTATTATTTTGTCAAGCTTCCTCTTTGCCTTGCCTGGCATCAGCTTTATTGTTTTTAATTGGATGCAGCTGGAACCAATTGAGTCCAGTCACCAAGCTGCTCTATAGGTCGGCTTCACAAGACAGTCAATGTCGGTCTGTCTTCAGTGCTTCACGCCTTGTCACTGTCCACTCATGCTGCCAAGACTATGGATTACGCTCCTGCTTTTGGGACTCACCTTCAGGTTGTCTTAGTTTTGTATACAAGGACTCAAATGGATGGCTTTGCCAGCCCCAAGCAGTGATTTCTTTGTTTTGTGAGTTTATATGGATTCAGAGACTTTAAGTGACTGTCTGCCAGCTTAGCTACATACCTGACTGGTGTTTGCATTGAGTCCACAAGCCCCTGAACTGACAGTGTGTCATAATTGTTTTACCAAACAGAATTAGCAGCAGATTACCTTTCATTGCTAAAAGAATAAACATGATTTGAAATTGACTGCTGTTGATCTGTCCACTGAAAATCAGTGGGCCTTTTTCTTGTCTCATAAGTAACCCTAATTTGTTACATGGACATAATGGTGTTATTTAGAGGCTAAAACGAGCTGTGTACTGTATTTTTACAGTTACCATTCTTTGGGTATGGCATCAACACACTGAAAACATATAATGGCTGCACATTTGGTTTATACAAAAGCAGAGGAAGCCGCTAAACAATCTGGTCCAGGTCCAAGACTTTGTACTCTTTTAAATTCTCTACCCAAATCCACCCAGTTCTCAAAGTTACAGACCCCAGCATTAATGCTTTGTCATAATTACAAGATACAGACGTCAGGTTCATGTAATAGGCTGCTACCGTTGCTGTTTAAGAAGATAGATGTGTTATAAGCTTCCTGATTTAACTGCCCAGATCCAATATTCTAGATCAATCTGTATAGTGAATATGAGCTTAAATATCAGTTTTTCAAAAAATGTCTTTGCATTGTATTTTGGAAAATGTCACAATAAATGGTAAAAGTTCCATCATGTGCACAGGTCATACTTTTACAAAAAACGGCAAGTAGACTATAATGTTGCCATACTGTGGGCTGCAGCTTGGGCCCCTTTTAACCTATATTTATTTATTTATGTTTTGAAATACTTACTATGCCAAATTAACTATTATCAAATCATTTCTTCCATGTACTATTCTCCTGAGAGAATTATGTTAATACTGAAAAAAACTTTCAAACCCAATGTTTCTCAAGCAAGTTCTGAAGCTTTCCGACTCTGACTCAGTACATGTAAACTAGTGAGTTACACTGTATTTTTTGTAAATTTGAGGCCCATTTGTAGTCTACATTTCTTTATGTTTTGGAATATTAAGTATGCTGAATTAGTTATTAATAGTTCGCTTTTGTTATGCACTACTGGATGTATTGACAACTATCAGTGAATTACTTTGACACTAAATAACTCGTTAAAACCTAAATAATTTTCAGGCAAGTTCTGCACCATTCCAGCCCCTGCATTATCTCATAATATTTTTGTAATTATGAGATTCTAAGCAATCATTATCAGATAATATCCTCCAATTAATTTTTTCTTTGGTGAATGCAATGCACTATTGTAATAGTGAAATTCTCCGTTGCTTTGCATATTCATGACAGTGTTCTCTACATACTGTATATACTGTACATACACATAAAACATCAAAGCAATTTTGAGTTAATAAAAATCTTTTGTCATTTAAATACAATTTTTATGTACTAAGTGTAATAGTACATTGATTTCCTTTTAGATTTGAATATTGTCTTTTAGTGCACACATCAAACGTATAGTAGCTCACACTAACATATACTCCCATAAATTATTTCTACATATATTTTTGCACTGTTTTGTTGTATTGTTTTGTATTAATTTGTGATGGTAATCAATGTAATTTTAGGAAGGTGCCAGTCCCAGTCAAGAAGACTTCTGTCTGATGGTTGGTGCTGTCCAGCTGCCCCCTAAAGGGCATCACAGACCCGTTACAGGTCAGTGGATGATGCAGTCAACATGGCACTGCATTACATCCTGCCACATCACAACTCCAAAAGGACCTGTGCACACATCCTCTTTGTGGACTTCAGCTTGGCATTCAACACCATCATACCAGACATCCTCCATTCCAAACTGACCCAGCTCACTGTGCCTGCCCTCACCTGTCTGAAAAACAGTGGAGCCTAAAATATTGTTTAATGATAAGACATTATTATGTTTATACCACTGGATCATTACATGTAATTTTCTTTGACTCTAAAAACATTAGCAACATTCAGAGCATCATGTTACCCATTTGTAGCACAGAGAAAATTATGCTTGAGTTTGTGTCATTTCCCCTCAGCCCTTACTCCCCCATGATTATGTTGTTTCTGATGACGGGTAATTAAACCATTTTAATTTAACCATTCCTAGCAGGTATAACTGGTACTGGCCTCTGTTGCTCATTCCCATCCTTACAGTATATACACATGTACATTGCACCACGTGCTCCTATAGCCCACTTCTCTCTAATGAGGCAAACAGAGAGACTAAGCTTAACAACTACTGTTTACAATCAATCTGACAGAGCAACATACAAAGAGATGGTGGACATAATGATGATGAGGATTAGTTGAACAGAGTGGGTATGTGGATGGGCAAAAAGAGTTGGGTGGCACTGCCACACAGTTTCCCACATACATCCCATCCTGGGCAGACGATATAGTAAACCTGATATATGCTTTTGCACCTAGGGGAAAAATATGAAAAGCAGTGAGAGGAAGGGGGAGGAGAGGGGAACAAGAAAGGGAGGAAAGAAAAAAGATGAGGTGAATAGATACAGCAGAAACCTGGAGCCAAAGGAAAAATGAGATGAGAAAAATGTGGAAGATAGTTGAGCGGCATGGTGGCACAGTGGTTAGCACTGTCGCCTCACAGCAGTGCCTCTCTCTGCGGAGTCAGCATGTTCTCCCTGTGCCTCCATGGGTTCTCTCTGGGTACTCTGGCTTCCTCCCACAGTCCAAAGACATGCAGCTTAGGTTAATTTTCAACTCTACATTTTCTGTAGGAGTGAACATTAGTCTGTGTGGTTGTTTGTCCGCTCCGGCAACCTTTTACCAGATATATGGTATAAATAATGGTTAAATGAAGAATGGTTAATAGTTAAATAAGGAAAAGAGTAAAGAGAAATTGGGTTAAAAAGAAAATATATTTTTAAAACAGGAAAAAAATAGAGGATGTAGGCACATAAACAGATTGGTTAGATAATAAAAAGAAGGGTAGTGAAGGATGGTGAAGAAGGATTTGAGTCAGTTGGAAGTCTTGACTCACAACTGAGTTCCAATGTGTCTTTTATCCCAGAGGCAGCGTTAGTCGTGACCTGCACAGGCAATACACAAAACACATTCATGAGTAATGCTGGCTTTCTGCAGTGGCCTTTTTAAACATGTAACTGCATGCATGAGTGATGCATACGGTTTCTTTACATATAGTTTTCATAATGACTTGGTATGACAGGACTTTGACAGGAGGTCCTTTTAATCCGTCCTTTAGGTTTTAGTCGGCTGAACAATCTACAAATCTGGATTTTGCTGATTTCAGCTTCTTGCCATCCTGCAGTGGTGGGTGTTATAACAGATGCAACATTGCAACCTATGATCACCCTTATAGAGGCTTTCACATGCAGTCATGGCCAAAAATATTGGCACCCTGCATTTCTGTCAGATAATGCCCCACGGAGAAAAAAAACTAAATCTGATCCATTCCACACAGAACTCCAAAAATTGACTGGACAGAATTACTGACACCCTTGACTTAACATTTGGTAGCACACCCTTTGGACAAAATAATGAAATCAATCACTTTTTGTAACCATCACTGAGTTTCTTCCACCTCTCTACTGGAATTTTGGAGTCCTCTTTTGCCAACTGCAACAGGTCTCTCAGATTTGAAAGGTTCCTTCTCCCAGCTGCTGTTCTGAGATCACTCCACAGGTGCTCTATGGGATTTAGACCTGGACTTGTTGCTTGCCACTTCAGAACTCTCCAGCTCATTGTCTGAAACCATTTCTGGTGCTGTGTGAAGACTGCTTCGGTTCATTGTCCTGCTGTAAGACCCATGACCTCTGACAGAGACCCAACTTTCTGACACTGGGCCCTACATTGAGCCCCAGAATTCACAGGTAGTCTTCAGATTTCATAATGCCACACACACAGTCAAGACATCCAGTGGCTGAAGCAGCAAAGCAGTTTGACTGTAGGGACAATGTTCTGAGTCTCCGACCATAGTGTCCCTTGTCATTCAGATGGCGACCGATAGTGTGAGCTGACACGGTTGCACCCTGTGCCTGCAGGTCAGCTTGAATTAGTTTGGAAGTCAATCAAGGTTCTTTATCCACCATTCAAACAATTCTTCGTTGCAGTCTATCATCTATTTTTCTTTTTTTGTCCACATCCAGGGAGATTAGCTACAGCACCACAGGCTGTAAACATCTTGACAATGTTGTGCACAGTGGACACAAGAACAGCCAGATCTCTTGAGATGGACTTGGAGCCTTGAGACTTTCCACTATTGTGGTTCTCAAATCCTCAGACCATTCTTTGCTCTTCTTTCTTTTCTCCATGCTCAGTGTGGTCCACACGACACAAAAGCTGAGTCAACTTTTCTCCATTTTAACTGGATGCAAGTGTGATATTTATGTTGCCAGCACCTGTTGGTTGCTGCAGGTGAGTTTCATTACAAATTAAAGGAGCATCACAGGCAAGAAATACAACTGTTTCTGATGAGTTTGAAAATGTGTCAATAATTCTGTCCAGTCCATACTTCTAAAATAAAGGTTTTTGTCATCACAGTTTAGGAATGGAGTACATACTGTAATTGGTAGGAGAATGGTAAATGGTCTTATATTTGTATAGTGCTTCTCAGCACACTCAAAGCGCTTTCACACTACGTGGCCATTCACCCATTGACACTCACACACCGGTGTTATCACCGGGAGCAACTGGGGGTTCAGTGTCTTGCCCAAGGACACTTTGAATGGACAAGCATGGAATTGAACCGCTAATCCTCTGGTTAGGAAACAACCTGCTCTACCTCCTGAGCCACAGCTGCCCCCCAGAGAAGAAGATACAGAGAAAGAATCTTTTGTTTCATATATTGCTAGTGCTTTTAAAGGGATTTACAAGTAATAGGTTTGATTGGCCATTACTAAAGGCAGCCCCATCTGCACCTGCTCACGATGCATCTACCCTGTTATAATGCATTTGCTCTGCAAAATCACTACCTCTCATTCTTGCATTTTGGAAATATAAAGGTAACGCAAACTCCTGGAGGACTTTCTGAACTATGAGTGTTTTCTATCGGCTTTCAACTTCATATCTATTGACACTCAGAGCACACACTAGCATTCCAGGCCTCAGTCTCCAATCCTAGAAAAGGCTTTGACACTTTTTATTCCATCCTCTAGCTCCCATTTCCTTCCTTTAAGAAGATTTTTGTGGGTTGTTGTGAGAAGTTCAGCAGAATTGGAACTTCATTTCTCTGCCCCTTGTCTGATGTTTCATGTATTGGTCATTATCACAGGCTATGTTAGAAATCTCTGTTCAGCAATTTGGTCTCAACAACTATTGACCAGATTGCCATAAAATTTGGTGTGGTCCACAGATTGACCCTCATAATTTTAGAGAACTTTGGACCTTTTGCCTGGTACAATCACTAGGTCAGATTTTCTCCTTGATAACACTGAAAAACAACAGCTATTTTTAATTGAAATCTGCTATGAATGCTCATGGTCTTTACAAGATGAATTATAATGGCCTCCTGACCCTATCTTTATCTCCATGAGGTAGACCAAAATTCCAATATGTAAGGTGGAATACAGTAATAATGGGTCAATGCCATGTGCCTTCAATGAAACCTGCAATTTCTTTCATGCAGAAAGACATACAGACTGATGAGAAGGGCCACAGTCTGTGAGAACCATGCTAAAGCAGATCATATCTTTGTGTGTGAGCTGATGGATGCTTGTTAAGCTTTATTTCCAAGGAAGAGAATATTAATTTCATAGGGTGCTGCAACGCCCCCATGCACAATCAAAGCCCCACACAATCATGTCTCTATCACTGTTGTGCAGGTCTGGCACTTGCCAGTCTTTATTTGAAACTCTGCACTTTAGAGTGTGTGGCTCCTTGTTAGTGATCGGTTCTGTAATATATGACTTCAGAACTACATCTAAAGAAACAGTCATACTGTGTGTGCTGGCATGTTCAGCAAAAAGCTTAATTTGATGCAATAAATCAATCCACAGACATACAAATGTACCTAAAGTGCATCTTATCTTTGAGGCACATCAGTTACACTCTCCATTTTCTCTCTTACAGGACAAATAGATGATCATCTTGGTTCCCCGGTATACAGTAAATATCACAAGCCCAACAGCTCCTCTTACTTCTCATCATCTACAGTTTCATTCCCTCTGCAGTGCCATAGTGTGATTGTGTTTCAGTGGGTAGAGTAGTGTCTTCCAACCGGAGGGTTGGAGGTTCTAATCATGGTGCCTGCAGTCCACATGTCGAACTGTCCTTGGGCAAGACACTGAACCCCCAAGTTGCCCCTGATGGTTAGAGCCATTGGTGTGAGTTGACGCTGCAGATGGCTGCCTCGGTTCTGTACCAGAAACAAATTCCTTGGGTGTGTAACATGGCCAAATAATGGTGATTATCCTTATCCCTTTAAGATAAGGATAAGAATAACACTTTTTTCTGCATTGCCCAATCTTCCATGTTTTTAGACCTCAACAGTTGTCAACATCACAACTGTTCATCATATCAAATGAAGGAATTCACATATGATAGCAAAAAAATCCATCTTTTATGATACTGTGCTGTTGATCCTCTTCAAGTTTATTTGAATTTTAAGATGGATTTTACAGGGAGCCAGTGGAGAGAAGATAATATGGGAGAGATATGATCTATCTTGCTAGTTCCAAGTCTGTATCAACTGGAACATGTATGAAACATGTGATGAACCCAGCATGGTGCTCTCACCATAGCTGTATGGAATTCTGCATTTGGTAAAGTTCAGATAAACTGTGTGCGTAACCACAATCAGCCTATTCTACAGTGGAGGCGTAGTGCCCAGTGGCCTCACAGCATGTTGTTTGTCTTTGGCCTTAATTCCAGCCTGTCGACACCCCTCTCCATACCCACACACTGTCCTCGACAATTCTGATGTGGTTAGAAGACAATACATTTGTAAAAATAAACAAGTCACTGTTGTCACTTTGATGTCCTCAAAACATGTTATCAGAGTACTGCCCTTTCCTGTGTGTAAGAGTTTTAATTGTGAACTCTCACTCCTGCCCACAGGCTATTCTTTGATAGACTAGTTCCTCTCACGACTATTCTACTCCACATCAACAAGACAGAGACAGCATCATGAAGTCAGACAATTTCTATTCATGAAGAATAGTTATTTGTAAGATCTTTATAGTTGCTTAATTTTGGGAAGTTTAACCTTTCATCGATCATATTAACTGCATCTAATTCAGGTCTCTGGGACAAATGCTTAATATTTACATCAGTTTTCATTTAGGATATGTACAAAAGTCATTATACCTCTATGCAAATATGAATATGTAATTCATCCATCCATCCATTTTCTACACCACTTATTCCTGAATGGGGTCACAGGGTGGTTGGAGTCAACCCCAGCTGACACTGGGCGGGAGGCAGGGTCCACCCTGGACAAGCCTCCAGTCTGTCACAGGGCTGACATGTAGACAAACAACCACACACACTCTCACTCACTCCTAGAGGAAATTTATAGTCAACAGTCAACTTAAGCAGCATGTTTTTGGACTGTGGGAGGAAGCTGGAGTACCCGGAGAGAACCCATGGAGGCACTGGGAGAACATACAGACTCCACACAGAAAGGCCCTGGGAACCCGGAACCTTCTTACTGCAACAGCAACTAACCACTGCGCCGCTGTACCACCCAATATGTAATTCAGCATCTTTTATTTATATATTCTTTATTGTCAGTCTTGGGAGACATAGTACAGTGCTCAGTGCTTATATAATACAGTACATACAAAAATAGTTAAAACATTATTAAAAACAAATATTTGTAGTGATCAATAACCAGTAATATTGCACATATACCTTAACAGGTCTGCGCAATCACAGGTACAAAACCATCATGCAAAAAGCCCAAATGTTCAAGAACGTTTAAAGGCATCAAACGACCTAAGAAAGCTGAAGTCAACTACCTGCCTCCAATGCCATTCGGGGAGACAGAAGAAACATTAGAGATGGAAAGAATGGATTTGCTCTAGGAAATAAAGAAGAAAAACAGTGACAAGATAATTCATGAAAAACTGGAGAAATCCTTCTCCTATCGAAGACTAGAAGTGGTCAAGCATGGTCAAGCAAGATAATTAATACAATGCACTCAGTCCCCCAGTTTATTTGATACTCCTTGCTAATGCAGAACAATCCAACAGTCCGAGACATTTTACATTCACTGAGGCTATGATGAGTTTTTTTAAATTGCTTTAGAGAGGTGTTGTTTGAACTTGGTGGTCATTTTAGAGGATGTAATTTATTGTATTGCATTACAGTTCAACAGCAGCACAGTTCACATCCTAGATTCTGCTGTATGAGCATATAACACCTCTCTGAAACAGTTTGAACAAGACCGTACACTGTCATCTTCAAGAAGGAGGATCTGCAGTATTTATAAAAAGTGTTCACCACTTTGGATGCTTTCAGATGATATTTATTTACTTTTACAACATTGAATCTCAGTCGATTTAATTTTTGACAAAAATTTACCAAAAACACTTGCATCTGTTGCCACTTTCTAAAAAGCTAAATTAAATTGATCGTGATTCAATGTTGTAAAAGTAAATAAATATCATCTGAAAGCATCCAAGGTGGTGAACACTTTTTATAGATACTGCAGATCCTCCTTCTTGAAGGTGACAATGTATAGTTTTGTTCAAAGGCATCAAAGTTGATTTAATTTTTGACAGAAATTTTACCAAAAACACTTGCGTCTGTTGCCACTTTCTAAAAAGCTAAATTAAATTGATCGTGATTCAATGTTGTTAAAAAAAAGAATAACAGATGAAAACTTCCTAGGGGAGATGAATAATTTTTATAGTCACTGTATTTTAGGATTCTTGGGTTACACTGATTTGGGTTGGGTGTACAGTATTACAGCAAGGCACAGGACACATTCATTGGAGGAAAACCTTAAGTTTCCAGACACATTACATACTTGTTTACAGTCAGAAATGCACAGTGACATAGCAAGAAACAGGCAGATTACCCGGCATTTCTGACATTTTAAACTCCTGACACAAAATGTATCTGACCGTGTCTCTTGTCGTACCTAACTGATAGAAAGGTCCACAAATTTTTGATCACAACTGTGGTTTGTTTTCATGAGGGATTGGGAGTTTAAAATGTCAGAAATGCCCGTTTCTTGTTGTGTCATGGTACGTTTCCAACTGCACAGGTATGTAATGCATCCAGAAACTGAGGTTTTCCTACAATTGTGTTTTTATTACCTTTTGTTTCAGATCAAAAGAGGAGTTCAGAAGGATAACAACAATACATCTGGAGTGAACTTTCTTCTTAAAACTGAACCTCCACACCCCTAAACTTCTGGAGATACAGTATTTAGGATGAAGGGAGGCACTGCAGGCACAAAGATAAGGTCCATACTAGAGTCACTCAGTCAGGTAAAATGTAATTCTCACATTTAATGAGAAGAGAGAATTGAAATAATTATTACAGATCTTTGAAACAGCCATTTAAAACTCCTGAACATGGACAGTTCAGTCCTTTTTTGCAAAGTTAGTGATACTGCAGTTAAGTTAAACAGGCTAACTTTGGGTTGCCAACTTATTGAAATGGAAATAAGGGACACCTGGTGGGGCACCGATACTCACTTCAAACTATCTCCTCTACATGTAAAAAATAAATAGGTCTATAGTGTAGGTATTAAGAGAAGCAAACAAACAAATCAGAATTTGATCAGTTTTGTATTTTTGAGCAACAGGGACATGTGTGTGAATTTTCTTTGGGCTGTGCAAATCAACAATTCAACATATTACTGTGTCATTCTTTTGTCAGGTCCGCTCGGCGCGACCTGCATCTCTTCCGCCTTTTCTCTCCCCCACTCTCTTGTCCTGCAGGCTCGGCGCCTCAGCTGTGGTGCATGTTGTAATCAGTGACTCATTGGGTGAAGCGCACAGCTGAGGCGCATTCCTCTAATCATTGTCCTTCCTCAATTAAACCCCTGGCAGACGCTCCTTCGTCGCTAGACCATTGCATGTGTTTGTGTTATTTGTCACGTACGTTTTCAAGGCTGACAGTCCCTGTGCTGTTGATTTCTTTCATACATTGTTTATATGAGTTTAGCCACAAGTTGCATGAGTTTTTCAATGCTGACAGTTTCCTGTGCTGTTGAATATATACTGTATATACGATATTCTTTTTCCCTGCCGTGATTACCTCTGGTGAGTTTCCCTGCCATATGTATCTGACGGTGATCTTCCCAGCCATGGGTACCTGACAGCTAGCAGCGAGCGCTACACTTACCCAGTTTTCTGTTTTACTGTGTCCCCTCCTGTCATCGGACCACCTGCCGTTATTCTGTCTACTCACCTGCTTGTCCTTGTCTCCTCAGCCATCACTGCCCAACCCAGGTATGCCCTGTACATATACTCAGTTCCTTGTTTGTGTCCTCAATAAATCCACCTTTTTCACTAGCACCTGGGTGTGCATCTTGAGTCCTCCCTTTTGTTCTCCCTCACCCCCAGGTGAGGAGGGCTCAACCCTAACATCTTTAAAATAAATGAAATTCTTTAGAATAAAACAACAAAGAAAAAAATATACTAAAACATAATGTAAATTTTTTTTCATAGCAAACAACATTTTTATATCCATCTTCATATTGGCAGGTACTCAAAGAATATTCTAACTGTTTAAAACAGCAATTTTACATAACATTCTTTGAATAAAACAGACCTGGTATTATAAAGAATTTCAGTCATTAGTGCAACAACCCTTGAGATTATAGATGGAACCTACTAAATAGAAGAACAATTATTGAAATGTATCTAGTTCAAGAACTCAACTATGGGAGACCAAAAAACTGGACTAGTGGGCAATGCAAACAGCTTCAGAAGCTCAAGTAGCTCTGAACTCAGTCTGGGCCTATTTTTTCCCCTTTATACTTTATTCTTTTTTGATTTCAAAATTCAGAGTGACGATCAGCTCACTTATCATTAATTCAACAGAACATTTGTTCTGCACATCTATCCATTTGTTTTTCATTGAAGAGAAGACCCTTTCCACATATCTAGTAGAGGATGGGATGCTGAGGACAAAGCACACCAGAGCCAGGATGTCTGGGAGGTCAGCTGCCTGGAGGACTTCCACCCGCCTCTCCACTGGTCCCCTGGACACCCACTCCTGGTGCTCTGTGAGGTGCTCTAGAATGCTCCTGGCAGTAACAAACTCATCATAGCACACATACATGGAGATGTTAACACTGCCAACCAGGTGGAGTCACTCGGCGATCTTCTCCATGCCATCATAGGTGATTCTCTTAGAGGAGCTGCAGGTGAAAGAACCAATTGTCTTTTTAAACGTTGGACCATTTAAATGATGGCATTGTTTTAGAAGGCTGTAAACTCCTGTTTAGCAACATCAGCATTAGATGGAGAGAAACATTGAAGTTTTGGTTTTGTCAGGAAGCCATAGAACTCATTATCTCTTCTCTGAGTTGGTTTTCTCTGGCAAGAGTGCATAGAGGTCAGCCAATGTGGTGTCATCCCTCTCCAGTGTCTTGACCATCTCTTCAGCGAGGGACAGGACATTATTACAGCCTCCCCTTCAACTCTGGTAGCATCCCCTTTTATCCTCAGCAATGCTAGCAAGTGCCTTGGTCATTGATCACCAATGCTGATAAATTGTGACTTTAGAGGAGTCTACTTCTGCAGCAGGTGGGTGAGGGATTGCCATCTGGTGACCATGTGGTGCAAGATTTAATGGAACTCAACATCACAAAAGGCACAAAACTCCTTCAGGGACTTTTTCATTTTGGTAGAGGTGCAAAAGAAACTGTAGACCTTAATGACACAATTTTCCACCTCAACTGAGAACTGATCCAGGACATGTTTAATAGTGTTGTGAACAGTATATGCATGGCAGTTGTCTTGGAGGAGGTCACTGTTCGACTTGATCTTCAGTTTTGTGAAGACTGAAATGTGGACTCCATAACTGATACTTGTATTGTCTGCACTGAATTCAGACACATGATCCAAAGTCAAGCCCAGGTTTTCAAAAGAGCTTAGGATGATATTGACTCTTTCAGCAGACTCATTTGGATTTTCAACAAAATCAATCCACTTCTTTGATGACTCTGCTGTCTGGAGTGAAAAACTGTATGGCCAAGTGAAACATCTTATGATTGCCCTTGCCATCAATTGCAAAAACCCACTCAAGCCAGCTGCTGTTTGGCATTTTTTGCACTACTTTTCATGCAATTATGGTAATGGTGCTTAGAGCGGCCAAGATAGCTATTTAAGGTCTGGCTGAGTGTTTACTACTAGGCCTAACAAATAAAATGGTATTGCTGCACATCTTATAATATGGGTATTCAGTGATCTTGAAAATGACACTGCAGTCAAGTGAGCTGCTTTTGCTTAGTTACGTCAGCCACACTTGTTTTCCAAGTGCACAGTTTGTCCTACATTTATGGTAATTGCTGAGAAATAGTTGTGAGGGCTCTTGAACATGATGTATGAGAACTTTGTTGAACATTGCAATCTGCAACCTCACCACTAGAAATCTCACATACTGCTCCTTTAACAAAAGGTGGTGGCTGTTGTAGCACCACTGGACAAAAGCATGAAACTTATCATGTCTACCCTGAAACCACAGTATGTGCAGCACATAACATCTAGCATACACATTGCAGGAGGCTTGCGCTCATGTCTGTACCAGCCGCATGCTCACTCGTGCATAGGAAGCACTTGGTGTACAAAAACACACAGAGGAGACAACAGAAACATTTTGGAAAGGGGGAAGTAAAACTTCATTGGTTTGTCAAAATCCAAGATGACAGTATTTGTGAAATGATCAACGGGTGTTTGTGTGGCTGTTTTTTGTCTCATGCCTTTATATGTATCATGCAGATTTGTGTTGATGCTCACTGAGATGTGTTGGTGTGGTCCTCCTGCTTGGGGATTTAAGTGGAGTGCAGTCATCTGCATTCTCTCAACTGTTTATACAACACACTCCTCATTTAGCCATTAGTCATCACACACATTTGCATAGAAACCTACTTCCACTGTCCCCTCCATCATTGCAGAATAATTTAAGCCTTTATTTTTGCTATGAATTAACAAAAGTTTATTTGCATAGTTAATGTAAGATACTGACTGATATGTGCACAAATTCTGAAATTAATTGGTACATCTCTGTCTGATGCCATAATTTTCTGCTGGAAAATGGTGAATTCCTCAGGTGATGCCCCAAGTGAAAGAGTTTAAGTATTTCAGGGTCACAAGTAAGTAAAATGGATTGTGAAACTGACAGATTGGTGCAGCATCAGCAGTAATGTGTGCCTTGTACTAAACCACTGTGGTGTATAGGGAGCTAAGCCAGAAGGCAAAGCTTCAATCTATGCTTCAGAGTGGGCACTAAACAAGCAGGAAAGCACTGACTTGGAAAAACAAAGCACAAATAGATTTAGCAGAGTCAGCCAAGGTGAGTTCAGCAAAGTCACGGAACAGACTGGGGACAAGAGAAGGCCAGCACCTGGGTTAAATAGTGGCCAACTAATCAGTTGATTGTAGGCAGCTGTTTGGCTAGTCCCCTGGCACGCCCTGCTCCTTGCTCTCCCTGCCTGATCGAGATGTAGAGGGAGTACTGGCAAAAGACCTAACAAAACCAGTATATGTGCCTCTTTACACACCATATAGTTCCCAGAATGCACCTCCAAAGTTGGCGGAGGGCAGTGGGAACAAACACAGAACCTCTGAGAAGCATTATTTGGCATGACATGTTTCCATAAGTTGCTATAATGGAGAAACCCCTAGATTTCATCAAGCCTGGGAACGCCTGGGGTCCCCCAGGAGGAGCTAGGAAGAGGGAATGGGAAGCCTGCACTTCCCTATGAAACCTGCTGCCCCTGTGATCTGACTCCAGATAAGTGGTTGATAATGGATGGATAGATGGATGCTTTAATATATGTACTGAAAAGAAACGTTAGTCCTCAACAAAGGCATTGGCTTCTTTACCTCTAACTCGGTTGATTCAATCCTATTAAAGGTGGACATGTTCAAAGTTTTCTGAAATTTATACCTTAAACAAATGTTCTCTACTAAACTGATGTGCTTACAAGTGAACATAATATAGTGAGTAATTATAGGCCCAAAAGCACTGTTGCTATGACTGGCCATAAAGAGAAGACTCCCTTCATAAATAAAAATTTTGATTTGTTGAACTGTTACTCCTGTCAAGATGAATTGGACTAAAGATGAATCAAAAGCATTGCATGACTTAGAAAATATATGTGGTCTTTCATTTTGCTGATAAAGGAAGGCATCCTGTCGATACATCATTTGAAAAATATGATAATGAAATTAAGCTTTTGTCTGACACCTGTTGTTACATGTAACTTTGTAATGACCTGACAGATGATAGCAAAAAGAGATTGTAAACAATTGTATTGACAGTGTTTTCAAATTACTGGAATAGGAAACAGCATTCCTTTGCATAAAACATGCTATCTGTCCAGCCTTTCATGACATCTAAAATCCAAAAATCCCTTCAAGAGTCTTCCTAAAGGTCTATAGTGGCTTTAACTGGCAGTCTGAATGAACCTCTGTTGCAGTTTATTGATCATTTTATCAGGAAATATACTTCCACCTTGCCATCCTTTCTGGGTGACTCTAATGTTACTACGAAAGAGTCTGAATGCAATGACAATGAATTGTAAGCAACTGTTGAATATTTGCCCTGAAGAATTACAGCATTATTTTAAATGCCCAGCTAACACCGTGCCTCCCATTTTCTGAGCTTGTGGGAAGATGCAGTACTTGAATGTAACAACTGATTAATAGCATTTCACTAGGTATTCTACCATTAAACATAATAACCTTTAGGTCTCGCATTTTCTGTAATCTAACCTAAAAAACGCCATCTTCTGAAAACTAATCCATAAAAAGAAACCTTACTTGAAACCATCTCCCCCTGAAAGCTCTTTTTAGTCTGAACATTGCTATCATAAATGAGATTGTGCACCCACCCATAGGGAAGAAATTCAAAATCCAGTTGTTTAATAACTACTAGCATTCATAATATTTATAGATTGAAATGTCCCTGTGGTGTGGTGCATATCAGACAAAGTAAAATGCTCTAAAAGTGATCATTTCATAATGTAAAACTTCCATTCACTGTAAGAACTTGGCCTGTGCAATGGCACATCATCGTCAATACAAAAAGTGTTCAGGCCCTTTCAAATTTTACACCTTTTGCTTTGTTTCAGACTCATCTTCAAATGGAGTCTATTCATTTTTTCCTCATCAATCTACATACAATGCTCCACAATGATAAAGTGAAAACAGGCTTTTGGAGTGGTTTGTAAATCTGAAAAGTCCATTTACATAAGGATTCAAAGCCTTTGTTATGACACTTGAGCTCTGGTGCATCCTGCTCCTGTCAGTGAGATGCTTCTGCAGTTTGATTAGAGTCCACCTGTGCCTAATTTAATGCCCTGGGTATAATTAGGAAAGGTACACACCCGTATGTATAAGGTTTCACAGCTGACAGTGTATGTCAGAGTGAAAGCCAAGCCATGAGGTAGAGAGAGCTGTCCACAAACCTGTGAGACAGGACAGTGTCAAGACACAGATCTGGGGAAGGACACAAGAACATCTCTGCAATATCAGAAGTGCCCAGGAGCACGGTGGACTCCATCATTTTCAAATGGAAGAGATTTGGAACCGGTCTTCACCGACAGAGCCACCCAGCCCAACGGAGTATTCGATCATGAGAAGCAAAGTCCTCTGGTCTGATGAAACAAAGATTCCCAACAGTGTGTGTGGAGAAAACTAGGCACTGAGCATCACCTCACTGATACCATCCCTACATCAGTCCCTACAGCATCAGGCTGTGGGGACTGGGACTGGGAAATTAGTCAGGACAGAAGGAAGGATGGACGCAGAAACATATAGAGCTATTCTGAATGAAAACCTTCTCTTTAAGTGCTCAGGATGTCAGGCTGGGGCCAAGGTTTACATCTCACCCTAAACACACATATATAAATGATCTGTATAAATGATATAAACCTAATGTAAAACTGGTTGTGCATGTTTTCCTATGTGACTATTAAGACTATTAAAGTATTCTTTGATAAACATACAGTACCATATTTCTCCATGAAAGGAATAATACGGCTAATTAAACAGCAGCTGTGCATTGGCTCTTAGTAAAGCCAGATTTACACAGCCAGATAAAATAGCAACCACCACCACTGTTATTTAATCACACAGCAGGCTATGATCTGACAGCAAGCTTTCATAAAGTACACAAGATATACAGCAGCAGCTATGCACTGGTTGATATGACAGCCAGCTTCACAAAATATCTTGATAAGAGAATCAGCCACTGGAGGATCGTAGAGGCCCTGCATGTCCGCACAACTACAAATTTAAGACATAAAAAGCAAGAAAATAAAGTTTAATTTGTATTTTTATGTTCATATTCTAATAATATTCAGATTTTTATTAAGTGGTTAATAGTGGATCTTGGGTTCCAAATTTTCCGTTTGGCCAAACTGCACCTGTTGACAGCTCAAGATATGAACATAACCAATAGAAATCATATTAAACATTATTTTATCATTTTTTATGTTTTACATTTATAGTTGTGGCAGCCATGCACAACATTGCTGACATCATTCCTCCTGCTCCCCACTTGTTTTTATTTTTATTTTGTCTCTCTCTCAATCTTGCGTGATATTATTAGTCACCTAAAATCAATACATTTCTCTCTAGACACTGTCCCCTCCTGACTTATCAAAGAGATTTTTGATACCATAGGCTTAGAATGAGGGTCCTAATCATTTGTTGCTTTGAGACGGGGTCTGTTCAGCTGCCTTTAAACACACAATAGTTCAGCCATTTATTAAAAAGCCTAACCTGGGCCTTGTAGTTTTTTCTCATTTTAGACTAATATGTAAACTGTCTTTCGTCTCAAAGGTTCTGGAGAAAGCTGTTCTCCGTCAGTAGCAGACCTTTCTCAAAAATATCACTTTGGTCAACTTTTGTTGTTTTTAAATGTGCTTATAATTAAACCAACTTGACTTGACATTGTACTAATTTCAATTTAATTTCAATGTTTCCACTTTGGACTTAGTAAAGCTACTTTGATTTTCATGCTCTGTCCGTGGATGGTCCCTTCTTCAGTCCCTCTTTAGTGATGGCTGGCTGACTGGGTGAAATTCACAGTGAGATGCGGTGGGGTGTAGGATTGCACTTGCATTTGGATAAAAGGGGCTTTTTCCAAGAAGCACTGATGATTGTTAATGAGATGCAATCAAGGGAACTTTAGATTCCCTTGAATCTAAAAGATTATTAATATCAGACATATTAATAGCTGTCTGATATATGGTTTATTATTGATGATTTTCACTCTTTTATGCCATATTACATGGCTGATATTGCAGAATTGTACAGTGGAGGAAATATATAGGTAGTCTAAGAAAGATGACAAATGGACTGAGGAGTGAGTTGTATTCAAATAGACAATGTCTGGAGTATGTGGCAAACACATTCAGCCCCCTCGCCCTTCTTTCAAGCATTCTTCGATGGGAATTAAAGTGACAAACAAATCTTCTGCAACAGTAATGACTCATGCACCCTCCGGCTAGCAGCTGGGCACAATCAATCCAGCCAGCACAACATGGCAGGTAGGAGCAAGCTGGTGGTATTGTGTGGAGTTAAAAATTGTGGGGGTTACAAAGTGGGTCCAAATCAGAGCATAGTGGAACCAGTAATAGCAACTGAGAGCAGTTCAGTTCAGAGGAAAGGAAACTGAAACTAGGAAAAAAGAAGTTTTGAGGGAACCTCATAGCACCTGTAAGACTGGATGTAAGATGATCTAGTCAAGTTGAAAGAGCCACACTCCTATCCAAAAAAGGGGAGAGGAGCATTGGATTTTCATGAGGAAAAAGTTGAATGGCTGGATAACTGAAGGGAGCAATATCACACAAACACAAAATGAGTCTGATGGCATTTTGCAAACAGACATAAATTGTGTCTGAGTATCACAGTCAGATGATGCATTTCATGGTCAAGGCACACATCAGGGACCCAGAGAATGAATCATTATCACTGGTGATAAAGATAAATAATATAAATTTAAAACAATGTGTCTAGCTAAAGAGATAAAAACCAAACCAAGAGATGCAAGATGCAAGACAATAAAGTTAGAAGCATCAACAAGCATTTTGGTAGCTGCTATAAATGATATCTGGGTTGAGAAAATCTTTGCTTTGAGAATATTATGCAGTGGTTAAAAAACACACAACACCTGCTGAAATGGCCCTGATCTGATTTTTTCCCTTCCAACTGACAAAGTTCTTTTCTTGTGTCTAAGTCATGCTCACGTAAGATGTATGGTGGGGAAACATTTTAAGAGACATGAGGTGTCCTTTCCTCTGATCCATCATCTAAGGCCATATCTGCTTCTGATGATCTGTGTGGAACTGGAGCCTAGCAAGCAGCATCTTTTGTTATGATATTCACATGAACACCCTTGCAAACACACACTTGTCTACACTAGGTTACACAGTTTAATTAAACATAAAGAGCAAAATCAATTATGGTGAAACACCACACTATTTATTTGGGTAATTTCTGATATAATACTGTAGAGATAAGCTTGTTGCTCATTTATGGCAATGTAAAAATGTCCTTTGCAATGTCAGATCTCTGTAAGTCTCTGAAATGGCATCAGCACATCAGATGCGTAATCCAGCTAGGTGTTTTGACAAATGATCAGCTGCTCTGCCAGCTCAGAGTCTTTTCAGCTTATTAAAGGTGTGAGGTAACAGGTGTCAGAACTGGTTCGACCAAATGCCTCTGGTCACTTTCCAAAAGAGCAGTATCTTATAATGAACTCCAGGGCACTTACAAGTGCTGTGTCAACATGGTACATGCTTCAGGACCAGGAACATCAGTGTGGCCACCACAGGACAGTATGACCGCATTGCATAATCATGGGTTCACTTGGGGTAGCATCACATAAATGTAGAATGTGCAAGAGCAAACTGTCAATACAGTTTACCTCCTATTTAGTGCTCTTATTTTGTAGTCATTTCCTGTCTCTTGTTTTTTCACCAACCCCAGCTTTATATAGCCACTGATTTTCTTCCCTGGCTCAGCCTTTAAATTCGCCTCACATTCCCTCAGTTAGCTGCTTGTTCATCTTTGCATTACGCTCTGTTTTCCACTTCTGTTTTGTCTCACCTGTACCACCCCTTGCTCTGTTCTTGCCCGTGAACCTAGTCTGCTACTATCACCTGTTTTGTCCTTGCCTGTGTTCTCCTGCCTCTGACTCCTCTCTTGTGATTTGTTCTTACTTCATGGATGCTTTTTATATGGACTATGTTTTTTTGTCCCAGTTGCTGTTTTTTTTTCCACTTTGTTTGTTAGTCCTCTGTTCTTAGTTTTATTCATCTGCTTCCTGGCTTTTTGATTCTTTGTTGTATATCTTTGTTGCTTTAATCTTGTATTAGGTTTTTCTTGTTACCTTACTCTCCTGTGTTTATTAAATCCTAGTTTCCTTTTGTAGTGGTTTAAGTTACATGTTAATATGGATTATGTAATAGAATAGTGTTTATGGGTTCACTTTTAAATAAAGCAACTACAGACAGAACCTAATAAGGTACAGACTATGCAAAATCAGATGATGTCCAGGATTTGTTAGTAATGATGACATTGTGTGCTGCAAGTAAGACTCTATTTTTAGTGTTATTCACCGGACCATGATTACCTTTCACAAACCTTATAGAAAGTAAAGTCATTTGTTTGGAAGGCAGCTATGCTGACCACTATACCACCAATGCCGCATAGCCGGGCCCTGAAAACACAAGGCCATGTGCATTTAGTCATTGCTAACAGTGTCCCCGGGTGGTCTCGGGCTGGTGGCTTTCATCAAATCACGTTGCTGGATTAGCGGTTTTGTCCAAAGTTGACAGCCAATCACCCTATGTCATTTCCAAAATTCTCCACCTTTTGGCAACCAATCATTGTCGAGCTTCTCCATCATGGTCAAAGGTCAAAGTGTTTATTTGTCATATGCACAGTTAGGAAATGGACATGGCTGTCCCTCCACCATCAAACTTGGAAAGAGGATTCCATGTTTATTATTTAAACACTACAAAATAAGACCACAGTTTCTTAATTAATAAGGTAGTTACCTATGAATATATCACTTATAGAAAAGAAGCGACTTAACTGGTGTACCACTGTTTCTGATGCTACAGCTGTGGACCAGCTGTAGGACCACTGGTCACCGCCGCACAGGCCCTGAACAACAGCTGGTATGTTTTTTTTTGTGAAAGCCTATACTGTGTTTGACTTGTAGGTCTTCAGTTCTTGTTACCATTGCTAACTCTGAGAGACGAGACAGTCCAAGTAACTTCAAAACAGTGCTGATTTATTCAAAGTATCACAGGTAAAATTAACATTACACGCTCAGGTATCTTGCACCTCCAAACTGCTCGCAGGCAGATGTAAGATGAAAGACCCTGAACCCACCAGGCCTATACATTATATCCC
>NW_018128103.1:310505-334403 GCF_001952655.1 Monopterus albus | reverse complement strand
TCTAGTACATGTCGTGACTTAAACATAAGAACATATTATGGCTAAGGCTACAGTTATACATGTCGTAATAATAATATTAAACACCCTGTCTGCTGACAGTCATCAACTCTTCTCTCTAGTTATCCTTGACCAGATGTACCCTGTAGAAACTCATAAGCATGCCTAAGCATTTAACAGTCTAACTAGACATCCTATCTCCACTAAACATTTCTAATACATAAAGTATCTATCTAATTTCTGACTAAAAATACCTAACACTACATAGTGTATAATCTATGAATGTAAATTCTAAAGTTATTAGAAAATGGTCAGACAGAAGAGGGTTTTGGGAAAAATCTATTAAATGTTCAGTTTCGATGCCATATGTCAGAACAAGACATATGGCATGGTGACTGGCTGATGACACTGAGATATCCGATTTTGCTCTGGTCAGATTTAGAGGCACGACAGTCCACATCTTGCATGCAGGCCAAAAGCGTAGTGTGCAGCGCGTAGCCTCCATCTATTATTATTTTATAACCTAAAAGAGGACCCAAATGCAGACAGAATAAACAAACAGGGTGAAAGTGTCATGGCTAGAATGTGATACCGACTAAATTAATTCAGACAAATCATCCCAATTTAAGTAATCATTTAATATTACAATTATTCTGAACAGAGTAGTAGTTGAATAGGTAATCTGGTAGTTAGGGAACAGAAAACAGAATCACTCCTCCTGCAATGGAATAGATAAAGTATTATAAGGAGACTGTCAGAGCACCAGGTAGTCATTGTTGGTCACATGCTACAGCCAGGGGTCCAGTCAGTCAGAGCCCAGCCAGGTCTAAGCTCACTATCACAACTGCTGCACCATCCTTTCTTCTTTTCCTACACCCTTCAGCCTCACTCTTTTATCCGTAGCTTTTCTTAGGCTCTTATGTCAATTTCTGAACGTAGCTTCCTGTCCAGTTTTAGGAGACAACACCCTGAGATGTACCCAAAAACAGGGAACATCTTGACCAAATTATATAAGCTCATTGTTCAGCTCACATGAACTTAAGGGTTAAGGAAAAAAGTTTGTGGTATAGTGGTTAGCATAGCTGCCTTTCAAGCAATTGTTCCGCATTCAATTTCTGGCCAATGCAGTGTTTTTCACACTTTTGTTTCATAATGGTAAATAGAACAATTGTAGGGCTTTTTTGTTGTTTGTTTTTTTGCTGTTACTAACCATTATTGTCCTTTAACTCACACATAAACCAAGTTTCTAGAACTGCCTTCTTTCACCTGTGCAATATCGCAAAAATGAGGAACATTCTCTGTCTCAAAGTGATGCTGAAAAACTGGTCCATACTTCTGTCCGTGCAGATTCTCAGTCATCCATGGCCATCAAAGGGCTGAAACACAACCAATAGGGACAAATATCTCTGGTTCAATGCCAGTCGGGCAGAAGTGATGAAGCTTCTTGGATGAGAGGTGAAACATCTTCAACCTAAAACCAAGTCCAGTTGATTTGTAAGATTTGAGTCTTATAGACTCTAGTTACTTTATAATCTTTAGTTACTTTTCAGTTCTTCATTGTCTTTTAGTTACTTTTCATACTTTTACCTTCCTTGCTTACACATGGTAAAACTGTACTGATGATTGACCAGAACTACTGAGCCTTGGTTACTTTAATACATTTATTTTCCTTGCATGTATAGTTTCCAATTGTACTGATGAGAGTCAAGTGATACTGAAGTAGAAACTGACTACGCCTGGAAAATCACATGACAACACACACACACCTGGTTTCGATCGCATTTCAGCACGAACTGTGGGACCTTTGTTTGGGGCGGACCTAGCCCAAGAGTATAAATGTAATGTAAAAACATGACTTGGGATTCAGAAGTTGGTTTTCCTGCGGGAGCTCTGGCTCTCTGAATCCAGCGCTGTGAGACTTTCTTGTAATCAGACTTTCAGTAAACTTTCTGTTAATTTTAAACAGTCCTCTCCTGTCGTCACGTCTTGTGCTTCCAACAAAAGAATTGGGTTAATTTCTGACAGAAAGCGTAAAATCTAACAGATTTGTTTCTATGTTTTTTCAGCTGGTCTGTGCATTTGTTACTTCCAAGCTGGACTACCATAACTCTTTACTATCAGGATGTCCCAGTAGTTCTATAAAAAGCCTCCAGTTAATTCAAAATGCTGCAGCCAGAGTACTGACAGGGACTAGCAAGAGAGATCATATCTCTCCCATATTAGCTTCTCTCCACTGGCTCACTGTAAAATCCAGAATAGACTCCTTCCACTAACATACATAACATAACTGTGGAGCCTCCCAGACGTAGCTTAGCCCAAGCTGGCTGCCCCCCAGAGCTTCCCAAGCACCCGAGATCTCAGACAGGTGGCTGGGTGACAGTTCGCAAGAGTTGTAGCTCCAAACAAATTGCCTTTAGCCTTTAGCTATCAAGCTCCTCTCCTATGGAACCAACTCCCAGTCTCAGTTCGGGAGGCGGACACCCTCTCTAGCTTTAAAAGTAGACTTAAGACTTTCCTTTTTGATAAATCTTATAGTTAGGGCTGGATCAGGTGACCATGAGCCTTCCCTTAGTTATGCTGCTATAGGCCTAGGCTGCTGGGGGGCCCCATGATGCTCTGAGTTTCTCTCCTCTCCTCCCCTCCCCTCCCCTCTCCTCTCCTCTCTGTTCATGCATCTATATGCCTTCAACATCACTAACAGTGTGTCCTCTCTCTCTCTCTCTCTCCCTGTACCTTTCTGCTGGGAGCTCTACGTTTCTGATGAGCAGTCACCAGCCACATCAACCTGACCAGTGTTTGATTGTTTGTTGTGTTTTGTTGCTTTTCTTCTTTTCTCTCTCCTCTGTCCACTCACCCCAACTGGTCGAGGCAGAAGGCCGCCCACCAAGAGCCAGGGTCTGTCGGAGGTTTCTACCGTTAAAGGGAGTTTTTCCTCCCCACTGTTACTAAATGCTTGCTTAAGGGGGATTTGTTGGGTTTTCCCTCTGTAATAATAGTGATAATAGTAAGGTCTAGACTTTACTTTGTAAAGTGTCCTGAGATGACTTTTGTTGTGATTTGGCGCTATACAAATAAAATTTGATTTGATTTAATTTGATAGGGAGCCACTACATGGGAGGGTGCAGAGCCACTTCAACTGGCACCATAATAAGATTCGTGCCAACGTAGGCTTTTTGGAGATTTTCAAGGCTGTGGAGGTCTGTTACACCTTTATACCTTCAGTTATCAATGCCTTTACAGTGCTACACATCAGCTTCACAGCAGGACATATCATCAAACCTGCTGAGGACATCAGGGATATTTGTGTGGTCCTACTATGTCCTGTAAGGGGGACACTGAGACCAGCTGGCAGGGCTGTTCTTTGCTTCATGTACCCAGTGAAATTGCAAGAGCATGACTATTTCTCCTGGGGACATGAAGGCCTGGGAAATGGGGCACTGTATGATATGGCATGTGCCTAAAAGCGTTTTTGTTGTAGTTATTTTAATTTATAAACTTGTATGCCACATTTTCTATTCTTTTGGTGTAGGCTTCTTGGGCCTGAATCTTTCCCCCTATTTATCTGCCTCTTTTTGAATGCCATTAGTACTCCCCCATTGGAATGCATTTGGGGGTGTGGGGGACAGGTGGAGGCCCATCATCCACCTGTCTGTTGGTGCCACTACTAGGGTTTTCCATCACAGGAACTTACCAAAATGTGATAAGCTGTGTAATGCTCCTTCCAGGTTCTGCATTTGTTTCCCCTGCCCTCTGCCTGCTTTGGAGGGGTGTTCCAGGAGCTAAATTTCACCCTTCAGTAGGTAAAACTGAAGTCATAACGTCAGGGCTGTAGAAGGGCAACAACCCAGCAGCAGGACCAGCATCTGCTCCTTTGTGCACGGAGGAACAGGAGGAGCACTGTGAGATCCCAACAACATGACCTCCAGCAGCTACTGGTGTGCAGGTTTGACCCTGAACTATTTGAAATGCTATGTGACCAGGTGACTGTCTCTTTGTAGGAGAAAGGTTATATAGGTTTTATATGAGGCAAAGGTGTCTTGTAATCCCATGAATTGGTATGACACTAATACATTTATTTCCTTCATTCACTAATATCATTAGTAGAAAGAAATTTCACTAATGGTGGTTTTCTTCAGGATGTAGCTTCGTTACTTTTGAACATATGTCAGACCTGTTGACGCCCTACTGAATCAGCAAGTTCAGCTAATTTCATCTTATTTGCAAGAATGTAGCATAATTTGTTGTCTCACAGTAGCAACCATAAATCATATCTAAATGTTTGCTGCAGAGACCTCACTGTTTTAATGTCATCTGACAATTTAGCATCACCTCTTAAGCTGAACCCAGCAAAGATGAAATTGATGTACAAATGTGAATGAGTCCAACTTCTGCAGAGCAGAGGGACACTGTGTGAATAAAAGAGCATTTTCCACAAAGCTCATGTTATACAGGAGCCAATCCCAGCCAACAATTGGGCAATCACAGGGCCAACACACAGACAAACAACCACTCACACAATTTAGAGTTACTAATCAACCTAAGGCACATGTCTTTGGACAGTGGGAGGAAGCCAGAATACCCAGAGAGAACCCACACAAGCACAGGGAGAACATGCAAACTCCGCACAGGAGGGTCATGAAACCGCAACCTTCTCGCTGTGAGGCAACAGCGCTAACCACTGCGCCACCCCTTTCATTCATTTGTTTTTTCAAAATAAAATAAAACCAAGCAAAGACACAGATTTAATATTAATTTGAATTTTTAATTTAAAAAAAAAACACAGCTCAGTCATCATTCAGTTATTTGATTTAACAGTTCAGAATTTCATTTATTTTCATTTTTTATAGACATGAGAAAAGGAAAACCACTGCATATTTCTTCTGTTTACATAATAAAGCAGGAAATCAAATAGACAAGAAAACCGAAAACAAAAACACATGCTGTGACCACTGCCCCTGCTCCCATAAAGCCAGAAGGTGCAAAAGAATTAGACATTTACAGGAAATCTCATTGGAATTGGTGTTTATAGCAGATATTAACTGTCAGTTCAGCAGTGATGACAGATGGTCTGTATTATGTTCACATGGATTAACTTATTGATTATAAGTAACCAAAATTACACTGTTGCAATTGTATAGGATACATCAGACATGATCACTTTTTTAATGGGGGTGAGACTTTTACCTTCTGTAGCCCCTGTGTGATGCCTCTGTGCAAACAAAATTCTGAACCATTTTCCATTTTCTTGTTTTCAGGTTAAATCAATTGAATGATAAATGGACCCAGTTTGTTTTCCAATTTCTGTTTTGCGCTGGGGTGGCACAGTGGCATAATGTTAGCGCTAACACCTCACAGCAGGAAGGTTTGGGCTCGAGCCCCATCCGACCCAGTGCTTCCTCCCTGTGCCTGTGTGGGTTTATTCCCTCCTAATGTACTCACTACACACCGGGAATGCCAGATTATGAACCACAGGGTCCAAGGGCATCTGATCTAAGAGAAAATTAGGCCTTTTAATGCATGTAGTGCATAAGCCTTGATGCCACTGGGATAATCTCTCCTCCCTGGTGAGCAGAACTGTTTAAGTGATTGTGGTCTTTAATTTTAGCTGCTTAATGCAGTGTCATTTATTGAAAGTGACTAGACTTTATCACAGTGCAGTCAACCAGCTCACTAACAGACAACTTTGAATTAAACATTTAAAGGCTAATAGGAACCTCTATACCTTTGAGATGTGTATTTATTGATTACATCCCTGACAGGATAAGGATTCCACAGTGGTACATCTGGAGCCTAGCCACCACGAATGCCAGATCATTAACTGGACTGACTGGACCCCTGACCAAGACTGACTGAGTCTGTGACAGTCTTCTTACTTAATACTGTATCTATTCCATTGCAGGAGGAGTGATTCTGTTCTCTGTTCCCTAACTACCAGATTACCTATTTAACTACTACTCTGTTCAGAATAATTGTAATATTAAATGATTATTTAAATTAGGATGATTTGTCTGAATTAATTTAGTCGGTATCACATTCTAGCCACGACAGAAGGAAGAGCAGGAACCCTCATGAAAGGACAAACCTCTGCACGGTATCTACCACCATCAAATAGAAGAAGTGGCTGATATCGAAAAATTCTACCAGTGGCTGGACAAAGCTGGACTGAAAGACAGCACAGAGGCACTAACCATGGCAGCACAGGAACAGGCTCTAAGTACAAGATCAATAGGTCATAGTAACAGCTAAGATACTGTGCAGGACCTTCAAGCTCCCAGGCCTCTGGTAGAGAACCCGAGCTTGAAGGAAGGAATACAAGAATACTGTTCTCTCAGCCTTATAATGTTTACTTGTCCTTTGCTATTGCCGGACATAAGGACATGTACATACACATTGAGAGCTGCTGTACCAGAGTCACATTCCTCATGTGTCCAACACACCTGGCCAATAAAGCTGATTCTGATCCTGAAAATGACCTAAAAGCAGTAGATTAAATGAACCTGAAGGAAAGAGGTTGTAACATCACTGAAGAAACCACAATTCACATATATGAAACACTGTTAACTCCCAAAACAGAATTATACAGCATCACAGTTAATGATAGCTCAGCTCAAATGCAAATCATTAAAAAAAAAGTAAAACACAACTGCTGGCTTTGTCCCAGCATGAAAATCTGTCTTTGTGTATGTATATGGGTAAACCGTGTGCAGCAAAGACACAGACTGCTGTGCTTCTTACTGTTATCTTTTGCTGTTTTTTTCTTTTTCTTGCAGCTTTGAATGCTAGCTTCACCTTGATCACCACAACCTAGCTCATGCTAACACTGCACTGCTGTCCATTTTGTACACCTGTGTTGAATGTTGGAGTGTTGGATGCACACAGCTTTATAACGTGCTACAAATTTTATGATGTGTCTGAACAAGCCAACCAAGAGTCTAACTCCCAGTGACCAACTATGCCTAGACACAGGCTTTATGAATCCAAAAAGTTGATCCTCTTGAACAAATTATTTTACTTTAGAGCACTCATAGAAACTGCACACAAAACAGTTTCTGAAGCTGGATAAAGAAATGGCAGGTTATGGAAGAGGATACAGAATCCAGTTACCTGCTGACATTTTTTTCTAAATTGTATGTTGAATTTTTTTGTACCTTTCTGTCAGTTTCTTTTTCAGTTGCCTGCATGTGAGCTGAAATTTGAAGTCATTATCTTTCTTCTACCTTTTACTCATAGGATCCCATTCAGTGTGAAACTTCATTACACATCCCATTTACTGACTTCTTAAACAGTATGAAGACAAAACTAATCTGTGTGAGTGTTGCACTTACTTTATGAAATGGCTCCTTTTCCTCTATTGTCATAACTTTGATACCTGTCAGTGAGTCTGTAGTTAAGTATAGTTTGAATTACAGCCAACAGAAAGGATAATGACATGCAATTTGGAATTGATAGCTTTTAGGTGTCAGATTGCATTGCATTGCTCATCAAAGCAACAAGTCTGATGTTAGCCATATATTAAAAAAAAAGCATTTGTTGATGTGCATCCTTTGAAACATATCATTTGGTTACATGCAGTGAGACAAATCTACTGAACATGTCTTCCACCTCTGCAACAGCGACCTCCACATTCTGACAGCATTGTGACACAGAGCAGGGTCTCCCGTTTTGGCCAGTCCTTTCATCATTGTCCAAGATAAAAAAAAAAAAGATGATCCATGGAAAGAAAATAGGTCTGCAAATTGCAGCAGCAAAGTGCTACATAAAAGAAAAATCTAAGCAGGACTGTACGAAATAGGGGATACTTAGACACAGTGTATCCAATGTTTCAACCTCACAAATTATATGCAAATAGGTGAAAAATTCAAGAAAACACCAACACAAAGTGCCAAAGTGTCTCAGTAAGGTGTTGGGCCACCACGTACCACCAGAACAGCTTCAGTGCACCTTGGCACTGATTCTCCAAGTCTCTGGAGGGACAGACTCTATTCTTACAAAAGATATTCCCTCATTTGCTGTTTTGATGATGGTGGTGGAGACGCTGTCTCCTGTGGGTGTTCAGCTGAGCTGAGATCTGGTGACTGTGAAGGCCGCAGCATATGATTCACATCGGTTTCCTACTTGTCAAACCATTCAGTGACCCTCGTGCCCTATGGGGCACTGTCGTCCTGGAAGAGACCACTCATTTATTAATGTTTTCCCTTTAATTTGTCCCCTACCTGTAGTAAGAATCTTAGGCCCATTTTTCTCTGTTAATATCTGTCAATCTGTAATAGACCTCCATTGTTTTGTAAAAATGATTTAAAACGCATTGGGGAAAAATCACTGTACTGTGTGACATATTTCCTCATTACAAAACACAAAACTCTAATAGCTGTCAAGGATATTTAGACATCTTGTGCATGGACCCTTAACTCCTGCTTACTTCAGATGCTGTAAAAAGTTATAGAACCTTTGGGGCAACATTTTTGAAAAATATTAGGCTCTTGTCTTTCATAATGAGGAAATGTCATCTAGTGCAGCAATGTATTTCACTGAGATGGTTTTAATAATTTTTGAACAACAGTGGAGGTCTATGGCACAGATAAATAAACTAATTCAGGACTGACAGATTGACAGACACCAACAGTGAGTAGAGGCAAATATTGTTATATTAGATTAGATTAGATTAGATTAGATTAGATTAGATTAAACTCTATTGTCACTACCCATGTACAAGTACAAGGCAACAAAATGCAGTTTAGCATCTAACCAGAAGTGCAATAACAGCAGTGAAGAGTGCACAGTATCTACAGTATGAACAGTCAGAACTAATTTACTGATGGATATGTACAATTGATATTTACAGTAAGATACTGTATGTAGGGTAATGTACAATATACAACAGACTATTTTCTGTATAGGGTGTTTAAATATAGAAAATGGCCAGCCTTATTCTTTAAGAACAGAAGGGGCCTAGGGCAGAGCCTTGAGGAACACCACTGGATGGCTTTGACAAGATGGACAAACAAAAACTTGAACGAACTCGGTACAGTCAGAGAGATATGAGGTGAATCAGGCAAGAGGGATGCCACTGATGCCAGCGGCAACTCAACAGTGCGGCATAACATGATGCAGTATGCTGTCAAAGACTTCATTCAAATCAAGCATGACATGAGTGTCCTTATTGTGGAGATAATCCTAATGTGGAGAGGTGCTGTTGAAGCATCCTGTGACCCAAACTCACTGAACAGCACTAGCAGCAGTGCAGAGATATTAGCTTCTAAAACAGTTTGAGTGAGATTGACCTCTTTAGCCAATCAGAGATTTTCAGTTATTTCTGCTTGATCAGTAAGTTTTGTTGAATTTTCATTTATTGTAATTTCATAATGACATCTGAATAGCTGGACAGAGCATGATGGAGCATAGCAGATTATAGTAGAGCATAATGGAGCAGCGAGAGGGAATAAAGTGGACTGATTGGGAGCACTACCTTAAGTTACATACTGTAACTTTAAGGAATGATGGTGTCATGATTCTCCATTTACTTCCTGTTTTGGACGTTTATTTTGAAGCAATTCCTTGTCTCATGGCACCCATACTTGCCCCACCCCGCCAATTCCTGAGTCCTCAGCTGACAACCCTCAAGCTCTGCAGTCATCTTGAGTTAGATTCTCCAGCCAATGCCCAGCCTGCTGCCCAGTCCCAAGGCTGTCCCCCGAGCAGTCTCAGCTTCCTGCCCATGCCTGAGGCCATCCCCCTGAGTGGCCTAAGCTCCCTGTCAGGCTCAGAAGCCAGCTCCCTGTGCAGCCTCCTGAGCAACTTCAGCTACCTATCTGTCTTCAGTGTAATCCCATGAAGTGCTGTTTTACTCTCCTTGTCTCCAGCTTTGGAGCTTGCTTTTCTGGTATTCTGCTTATGCTCACTAAGTGTATTTATAATTTACCTTATGTCCCACATTTGGCTGTTGTGTTTCTTTTTTTGTCTCTGTAGGTGTAGGCTTTGTGCTTCAGGTATTTAGCTCCTATGGTTCTTGTGTTGTTGTTTAAGTTACTACTTTGATACTTGCCTAGTTTAGTTTTGGTAATACATTCTACTTTTTAGTACTCCTGTGCCTTTTTTTTTCTTTTGTATTTCTAGTGTTTTGACTGTAGTCTGTCTTGGTTACCCATGCAATATTAAGAGTCAGGTCTGGTTAATCTGCCTCAGAGTTAAACATAGTGTTTTCTTGTTAAGATCTTTATTACTGAATAAAGCTTACTTACCTCTCTCTGTCTCTGTCTACATTTGGGTCTAAATTATATGCAAACCATGCCAGGGGGTTATCATTCAATAAATATGTTGCATGCAACTCTCCTTTGCTCTTTCTCTTCTCTGCACCTGTTCTCAGGCATAATTTATACCAGGCTCTCCTGAAAACAACAAATGATAACCTATGATCTTGACAAGAAAAATACTTTTAATTTGACCTATTTTTCATATGTGGGTTAACAGGCTAGTTGAATTAGTTGGACTATTTCATACGATGTTGGATTTGAAAGTCTCATGTTGTTGCTATTGCTTTTACTGTTACTATGATTATTGACATTATCATCTTGTCTGTTTCTATTTAATGAGGGGTGATATGATGGCGGTGATGATGATGATGATTATGATTATTGTATAACTGTTATTATTATTAGATGCATAGTGATGATGACTGTTATTATTATTATTATTTGATGTGAATTTGTTTTTTTATTCTTCTCTATACTATTGCTTTATTGACAACACAACTACGTTACCACTAAATGGCACATTGACAATTTCTTCTATTCATTTTCCAAACCCATTTACATTTTTTTATTTCTCTTCCCTTTCTTCCCTCCTTTTATTCATCCAGTTATTTTATCCTGTAAATGAGGCTGAGGCTTTTGCAAGGGGATTTTTCATTTTCATTTTGCATTCCAAATTGTTTTCTTTGTGCTTTGTGTGTTTTCTGTACTTTATTTTTGTTGTTATGCATTCAACACCAATAAAAAAAAAAAGAAAGCCTCATAGGACTTGTTGTCATGGCAACATGTCCATAACCGTATGTGTGTTTGTGTGTGTGCATTATTGGACAGTAACATTACTTTTTTCTGTAATGTATTGCAATGGGCTAATTATACTTTCTGTGTTCCACTACAGTCTAGCAATGTAAATTTTGTCATCTTCCCATGTCCACATGGGTCCACCTAGACTCTGTGGACATCCACAAGCAGGCCAAAAATCTATGTCTGTGTGAACTATTTGCTGAACAAAAAACCCCAACTGTGCATGTACCACAATGCTTGGAAAATGGCAGCATACACAGACAAAAGTTAGACCCTCCATTTGGAGTATAAACAGGAAGTCATGCATGTCCCTCATACATGTACATTTGTGGGTTTGCACAAAAATCTGATTATCTCTATTACTATTGGGATTACAATACCAAAATGGTCATAACAATATATATATACTACCCCAAGTAATGGTACATTACTGTGGAGCCTGCACACCAACTGACTGATGCGTGAGGTGCTATCACAAAGTCAAAGCCCTTTATTGTGATTTACGGTGAGATTTATGGCTGTGACTACTACGATACATCAAATATATAAATAGAAGTTATTGTTCATTTATATGAATGATGTTGTATAGCTAATTGTCTGCCCACAAAAGATATGGTACAATTGTGCACAAGTATTATTTACTAAATGAGAGAATTCTTGGGAAGCTTGAATCTGTTTGTCCGTGCTTGTATGTGTCAGCTACTAGACACACAGCTAAATGAAGGATGGAAGATGAGGGAGAAAGGTAAATGTGTACAAGGACCCTAATGTATTGTAGTATTGTTGCTGTATCAAATGATGACCTCCTGTCACAAGCAGAAATTAGGATTTCCCAGATGAAACCTGAAAATAAATAAATGTTTTTATACAGGAAAACTTCTCAGGTTTAAAAACATTAAATCAATCAAACATGCACATAAGTTGAACATTTTTTGAATTTTATTGTTTTGGTTTTGTGTGTGTGTGGCTAATGTATTGTGTAAAATTTCTCCTTTGACGTTTTGCTCCTTCAGAGTAATGAGACCTTTCAATTTCTGTATACACTCAAACTCTATTACTCTCTATCCTCTGTATCACACACATGCTTCTCTGTTAAATCTATTTTCTGTCCTTTATTTCTCATCTATGATTTTTTTTCTTCTACCTGCCTTTGTTATCTCCACACTTTTCTTTCATTGTAGTGCTTCAGGAACAAAAGTGTGGAGAACACATTAACCCATACCAAATGGCTATAGGTAGATGGACACATATAGCACTAAAAATAAAATAAAATAAAGGAAAAGAAAAGAATAATTTCAAATCAGTTGAATAAAATTTTCTTTGTACAGTGCCAATTCACAATAAAGATCACCTCAGAGCTATTGTAATACCTTACATAAGAAAGGTATTACAGTATTATGTTGGTCTTCAGTTCTTGTTACCATTGCTAACTCTGAGAGATGAGACAGTCCAAGTAACTTCAAAACAGTGCTGATTTATTCAAAGGATCACAGGTAAAATTAACATTACACACTCAGGTATCTTGCACCTCCAAACTGCACGCAGGCAGATGTAAGATGAAAGACCCTAAACCAACCAGGCCTATACATTATATCCCTTCGGTTGGGCTAGCCCCATACTACACAGAAACGTCAACCAAGACGTCTCTGTTGCCAGCTTTGCAGCTGGCCATAGCAGTAGTCAAAACATGAAGCAAATCAATGTGTGTGTCTGTTGATTAAGTGGTGTGTAGCTAAAAACATTCTCACACGACCTCTAGTGACATGTTGTGGCATTAAACATAAGAACATATTATGGCTAAGGCTACAGTTATACATGTCATAATAATAATATTAAACATCCTGTCTGCTGACAGTCATCAACTCTTCTCTCTAGTATCCTTGACCAGATGTACCCTGTAGAAACTCATAAGCATGACTAAGCATTTAACAGTCTAACTAGACATCCTATCTCCACTAGACATTTCTAATACATCAAGTATCTATCCAATTTCTATCTGACTAAAAATACCTAACAGGGACTTTAACACCCACGTGGGCAATGACAGTGATACCTGGAGTAGCGTGATTGGGAAGAACAGCCTCCCTGATCTGAACCCGAGTGGTGAGTTGTTATTGGATTTCTGTGCTAGTCATGGTTTATCCATAACGAACACCGTGTTCAAACATAGAGGTGTCCATCAGTGGACATGGCACCAGGACACCCTAAGTCGGAGGTCAATGATTGAATTTGTAGTCGTTTCCTCTGATCTTCAGCCATATGTTTTGGACATGTGGGTAAAGAGAGGAACTGATCACCACCTGTGGTGAATTGGGTTTGATGGCGGGGGAAAAAGCTGGACAGACCTGGCAGGCCCAAGCGTATTGTGAGGGTCTGCCGAGAACGTCTGGTGGAAGCCCCGGTCAGAGAGGTCTTCAACCCCCACCTCCGACAGAGCTTCAAACAGGTGCTGAGGGAGAATGAGGACATTGAGTCCAAATGGACTATGTTCCTCACCTCCATTGTCAGGGTGGATGCTGGGAGCTGTGGCCGTAAGGTCTCTGGGGCCTGTCGCAGTGTCAATCCCAGATGTAGCTGATGTAGTTAAGGCCTCTGGACTGGCAGACCGGGGTGGTGGTTCCTCTTTTTAAGAATGGGGGACTGGAGAGTGTGTTCCAACTAAAGGGGGCTCACATTTCTTAGGGAGTCTATGCCAGGGTACTGGAGAGGAGAATCCGGCCGATAGTTGAACCTCAGATTCAGGAGGAACAATGTGGAGGAACACTGGACCAGCTCTATACCCTCACTAGTGTGTTGGAGGGTTCATGGGAGTTTGCCCAACCAGTCTACATGTGTTTTGTGGATCTGGAGTAGACATTCGACCGTGTAACTCATGGCATCCTGTGAGAGGTACTTTGGGATTATGGGGTGCAGCTGTGTGAAGTGGCAGGATGAGAATTAGCACCTCCAAATTCAAGGCCATGGTTCTCAATCGGAAAAAGGTGGATTGCTCTCTATAGGTTGGGGTTGAGTTGCTCCCTCAAGTGGAGGAGTTTAAGTATCTCAGGGCCTTGTTCACAAGTGGGCGAAAAATAGAGCAGCAGGTTGACAGACAGATCGGTGCGGCGTCCGCAGTAATGTGATCTCTATACTGGTCCATTGTGTTGAAGAAGGAGCTGAGTCATAAGATGAAGCTCTCAATTTACTGGTCGCTCTACGTTCCTACCCTGTGACCTATGGCCATGAACTTTGGATCATGACCAACAGAATGAGATCGCTAATACAAGCGGCAGAAATGAGTTTCCTCCGAACAGTGGCTGGGCGCACCCTTAGGGATAGGGTGCAGAGCTCACAACAAGTTCATAATTACAGCTTAATAATACATCATTATCCCAAATAAAAATGATTACTAAAATGACAGTACAAAATTATTAAAACTGAGACAGACTAATATGGAGCTAGACCAGCCGAGCAGCGCATTAGAACTGGAACTCAAAGAAAATTCTAAAGCATTTGCTGAGCACAGCCTTTCCTGGACTAAAGCCATTGTTCTACCATTCCCATCCATCCATCCATCATCTATGCCACTTATTCCTGAATAGGGTCCCGGGGGACTGGAGCCAATCGCAACTGGCATTGGGCAAGAGGTGGGGTCCACCCTGGACAGGTCACCAGTCGATCACAGGGCTGACATGTTGACAGACAGCCACACACACTCACAATATAGAGTCACCAATCAACCTAAGATGCATGTCTTTGGACTGTGGGAGGACGCTCGAGTACCCGGAGAGAATCCATGTGGCACAGGGAGAACATGCAGACTGCACAGAAAGGCCCCGGGTTGGCTAGGCCTCGAACCAGAAACTTCTTGCTGTGAAGTGACAGTGCTAACCACTGCACCACTGTGTAAATTAATTATTGTGTTGAATAAATAATTAATTTACACAATAATTTGTGGTGTTAATTATCACTAAATGCTAAAAGTGGGGTTATATGCAGTCCTTCATTGGATCCTTTGAAGAGTTCCAATGATGTAGGAAGCCTGATAAAAAGAATGGCTAGGTCTAGAGTTAGCTTTCTAATAAATGTTTACAACTACTATTGATCAGAGGAAAGAAAAAAACTATTTGGTGTTAAGTGATACTAAAGAACAAGGTGTGATATGACAAAAGTCAGTGAAAGTTAGATAAGCAAAATTTTATCTGTAGAAGTGAAATTTTTATTTTGCTTGTTATAGAGCAGCATGTTGCTGCTTGTTGAGTTTCTAATGTGTAATTTGCATTTTGTTTGCTCTGGTAGGTGAAGAAAACACCAAATATTTACCACAATAGTTTTTCCACAGACAGCAAACACATTCATTATTCACAATCACACAGCTTCTCTGTTTATTGAGATGTATTTTACATATGATTAATTTCAACTGATTGCAATTGTGTTTTAAAAAAGTATTAAAACATATCTGAGTGCAGCCTGTATGCTTTTAGAGAGTACACAATCCAAGGAAAATGTAATGGAGTGTGGTGACCTATAAAATCACCTTTGCAAAGTGTAATGGGAAATGGAAATATTATTCTAAAGTGAAGTGCTTGTGTCTGTAAATCATTTTTTTTGCTGAGACCTGGGATTCAACAGTTCTTTTTAATGATTGTGAGCTTTTGGGCACCAGCTGAGATAATACCCAGGAAATTCCTAAACTGCATGAACAATATAAATATGCATAAAGATGTTTTTAACATGAACTGCATGCAATGAATACCTTTGGAGACTGACAGCATGATTTACTTTATTAGTCTGTCAGGGACAAATACACATTGATAAAAATCAAAATGTAAATATGTTGGATTTAGTCAAAAGGCTAATTTTCATCTATAAGTCCCTGAGCATACATGTTTTGTTTTGTGCCATGTTACTGATTAATTCTGCACAGTGCATGCAAGAGAAACACCATCCAGAAGGCCAGAAAGTGTACTTTGCCTATGAAGCCAACAAGTCCTACAACCTATATGACTCATGTACAGTATGTCGTTTGTCCCTTTCTTCTCAATGGCACCATACAAAGGGTGGGCTATATTAAATATATTAAGCAGCAAGTGAACAGTCAATTTTGAAGTTGATACATTACAACAACAAAAAAAAAAAGCCTACGGATCTTAGTGACTTTGACAAGGGCCAAAACAGCAGGTCTCTGCCGAGAGCACCTACAATGAGCATGTCAACATTAGAACTGTACCATGGAGCAATGGAAGAAGCTGGCCTAGTCTGATGAATTTCTCTTACATCACTTAATAATAATAATTTATTTGTTTATATAGCGCTTTACAACACCAAAAGGAGCTCAAAGTGCTTCACAACAGAACATATATAAATAAAAACAGAGCATGTTAAAACAAGGTTAAAAAAAGGTTAAAATTACACATTTGGACAACTATGCATGATTTACCTTGGAAAGAGGTGGCACAAAGAGGCACTATGGGAAGAAGGCAAGCCAGTAAAGGCAATGTGATGCTTTGAGCAATGTTCTGCTGGGAAACCTTGGGTCCTGCCATTCATGCAGATGTTACTTTGACACATACCGAAACAAACTTCAAATAAAACTTCAGAGATCTTAAGACCGAGCAATTTAGTGAACTCACATTTGTGTATTCTGTGTGTCTGATAGGAGAATGGAGGTGACCTGTGGGTGGAAGAACTCTGGCATCTATGCAGAGCAGCTTAAGTCCTTGAGACAGCTACCACGCATCTGTGCAGCTTGCCTGCCACAAAAAAAGAACAGAACAGAGGTGACCAGCAGGGAGGAACAGCAAACAAAATGGCAGAAGCCCAGAAAGATGGCAGAGCCCAGAAGAAGCTTCCAGGAGCCCACAACAGAGGCAAACACAGGTGAGTAGTTTTCTAGTTTCCTTTACAGGTGGCAACAAGAGCAGCAAATAAAGTAAGCAAACAGAAATTCACAGCTCAAAAACGACTGGAGAAAACTGAGTACAACTCTAACCTTCACTCAGGGAGGGACAAAAACATATAGTAAGTGATGCTGCAAGGTAAATAGACTGTTCTCCCTGTGTACCTGTGAGTTGTTGGTAATCCTGGAAAAGTGTTAGGTTCCCAACCCTCTCTGCCTTGCAGACCCATACCTGTGGTCATAAATATGACTGAATGTGATTTCTAAATGCATTATGATCACAGAATAACAATTTAATTAATCTTGGTGTTATAAGAATGTCAGTTAAATATTCTGCATTAAACTATCTTAAGACAGTATCAGCTAACATGATGTACTATACTTTTAAGCCTTATGTGATTGATGATATTTTGAGCATAGTGTGATTTTGACAGCTTTTGACTATCATTTCAGATTGCTGTTTGCTGTGGATTAGAACTTTATTTTTCACAAAATATATGTTATAAAGTATTACTTTATGATGCTTGTGATCTACATTACTGGAAAGGTTTGCTTAGATTCACTCTAGAATATATGACTTGAGTGAGTAGAGGTTGTGACTTAATGTTTCTCTTTAATCTTTAATCACCATTCATTTTACTTTATTTTAAGATGTGTTTATGGTTTGATGACATTAGATAGGAGTGTTTTGAGATATATTCTGCTTACTGCAGTTATGAATTTAGGAGTTCATGTTTGAAAGTGTTTGACTATAATGTGAAAAGTGATGTTTGAAAATGTTTAGCTCAGTACAAGCCTTAAAGTTTTCTGTCAAACTGAAATGCCATTTTAGCTCAGCCGCTGAAGACATTTGCATATGTGCTTCATCTTTACCAGCTTTCCTAGGCAACTAGTAATTGAAGCAAACAGGCTTGTATTATTACACCGAGTGCACACATGTTGAAGGTAAAAAGCATACACATTGAACTTAAGAACTCACTCAATTATACTCTGCTATCCAGGTTAGATCAGCCATCCAGAGTTAGTTTCCTTTTTACTCGTGTCATTTCTGGAAATGGGAAAACTTAAATGCTGCCACACAACAGCTCTAAAAGTCAACAGCGGAGCAACTGCTATGTCAGTTTAAAATTCTGCAACTAGCAAGCAGGTACACTAACAAAATAATGCGACATTATGCAAGTATTTTTCTGTCGTGGAATCACAAAATTACACATATTGTTACATCCATACTAACTAAGCAATACATTTATATGAAGCCAAAAAACAGACAGAAGGAAAAATGTCATCAAGAAAAATCACAATATAAACCGTATAAATCAAGTGAGTAAATCTGATTGTAAATGTTATATTGACATGATCATATGAGGAACTAAAATATTCATAAAGTGGCTGATTTTAGCTAAAAGTAAAACCAGTCAAATGGCCATATGGCAAAGAAGAAAAGGAACAAGTAGCACTATTTCAGTAGTGCACAACTGTAGAACAGTCCACACCCTGTATCATTACCATTCATTTTGTAGGAGACAGTTACTGGATATAAGACAGAGTTATTCAATCAGCCATGGAGTTATTTATTTAAGTGGACACTGACCTACCTATCAGTATTTGTTACCTGTATAACATCAATATAACAGTTGCAGACATTATACCCATTTAGAAAATTTTGCTGAAATATTTTGACCAGGTCCTGTTTCATTGCATCATTCATGATCATTCTCTGCCTGTAGCCCCCTTTATATATTGGGACACCAAAGCTGATATATTTAATAAAACTTCTGTGATGGCATCGTTTTTTCAGATAAGTAATGCTCCTGTGTATTTTGAAAACATACCCAGTATAGCAGTATATTTTGGTAGCCCGGTGAGTCTTTATACTGTAATACTATACACTACCTTGCACAGAGCCATAACAACTCTGATTAGATACAGTATTTGTGCCCTTCACAGGTGATTCTTAGCCAGCACAGGAACTGTTGCGGCCTGTTTAGGGGGCTGATTTCACCAACACCAAGGGTTATAGATGTTCATATTCCCAAACATGAACCTTTCTTTGCCAATCCTCTCTTTCTGGGGTCTGGTCAAATGTGATTGTCTTTGCCCTATATTACTTGGACTCACACAGTCATGCTGATCATCCTGTTTGTTATCCAGTTTAATAATCTTTCCATCTGCTGCCACTCCCAATACAACTGTTATCAATTCCTCATCTGAGCATTTTTATTGAGGAGCCTGATGTTATTGTGCTCTCTGCAAGTGTTGCAGTCATACTGCTGCAACAAGCAGTAAAAGTTGTGTTTCATTTTCTATATCAGCATCAACCTCATAATTTTGTGTTTAGTCTATTTTGTGACTATGTAAAGGGCACACTAGAGCTGTAATTGTTTTTGCTGTGTTTACAGCACTTATATCTCTCAGTCGTTCACACTCTCTTTTCATATCAGGATAGATTTCTTTTCAATCCAAACACTTCAGAATCAGAAGGCTTTATTGTCATTGTACATATGTGTGCAACAAAATTATCAGTTGCTACTCGAGTGGTGTATTCACCATAAAAACACAACACATAAAAAGATAAAAAGGATAGAATGATGACATAAAATGTAGACTCATAACAGAATAATGCAAATATTCAAATATAAATATGCATAGATAATTAAGAATGTTTATTAGATTATTGTTTATTTAATATGGCTATGGGAAAAAACTGTCTCTGAATCTGTTGGTGCGTGTTTTGGCAGCTCTGTAACATGCTACCATAGGGTAGCAATTCAAACTGGTCGTGTCTGGTGTGACTAGGGTTCTTAAAAATGTTTTTAGCCCTGCTGAGGTAGCGTGACATGGCAAGGTCTTCCAGTGAGGGCAGCGGGCAGCCAATGTTCTTTTCTGCAGTCCTTATAAGTCTCTGCAGTGTTTTTTTGTCTGCAGCAGAGAGGCCCACATAACACACAGTAATGCAGTATGTGAGGACACTCTCAATGGCCCGGTAGAATACTGCCCGAAGCTTCCTTTCTATACCGTTCCTTCTGAGCACTCTGAGGAAGTGGAGTCTCTGTTGTGCTTTCTTGATGGTAACTGTGGTGTTAGGTGACCAAGAGAGGTCCTCAGAGATGTGGACACCCAGGAATTTAAATGTTTGCACCCTTTCCACACATTCCCCGTTGATGTAGAGAGGGGCTGGGTCTGCATTGCATTTTCTCCTGAAGTCCAGTATTATCTCCTTTGTCTTTGTGGTGTTCAGTGCCAGGTTGTTGGCTGAACACCACCCAGACAGTCTCTGCACCGTGTCTCCGTACGCTGTCTCATCTCCCCCAGAGATGAGACCGACCACAGTTGTGTCATCAGCAAACTTGGTGATGTTATTGGACAGGTGAGCTGGCTTGCAATCATACGTGTACAGAGAGTAGAGGACTGGACTTAGCACACAGCCATGTGGGGCACCGGTACTGAGAGTGATGGAAGAGGACATGTAGGGGTCAGTTCTAACTCTGTGGATGATTCATGAGGAAGTCTTTTACCCAGGAGCAGATAGGGAGGGAGAGGCCTAAGCCCAGCAGTTTATCAGTGAGAATGTCCAGAATGATTGTGTTAAAGGCTGAGCTAAAGTCAATGAAGAGCATTCTCACATAGCTCTTTTGATGTTCCAAGTGTCTCAGTGCAGTGTGGACTGTGATGGCTATTACATCCTCAAGTTGACCTGTTGGTTCTGTGGGAAAACTGAAGTGGGTCAAAGGAAGGTGGGAGGCTGACCTTGATGTGCTGTATAGACCAATTTCTCTAAGCACTTCATTATTGCTGGTGTCAGTGCAACTGGTCTGTAGTTGTTCAGGTCCTCTGAGGCTGGCTTTTTAGGGACCAGGACAATGGTTAGTGATTTTAAGCAGGGTGGTACAACTGCTACTGCCAAGGAGATGTTAAGATGTGTGTGAAGACCCCAGCAAGCTGGTGCGCACAAGCCTGGAGTACTTTACTAGGTACTCCGGTGGACCCACAGCCTTTCTCAAATTCACTGACCTCAGAGCACACCTTTGTAGTTCGTAATGTGGTGTAAGCCTAGCCACACCTTCCGTGGGTCTTTGTGCGCAAGGTGGTCTTCGATTTTTTCCTGTAGGCCTCCTTTGCCTGGCACTATACAGTGCTTTGTCCCCTGACCTGAAGGCTATGTTACGTTTTTTTAGAAGCATTTGGACCTCACGTGCCATCCAGGCTTTCTGGTTGGAGAAACTTTGGATGCATTTATTTACTGTGACATAGTGTGGCCATTGTCTGTTTGCTGGCTGATTTTTATATTTTTCAGTGTTGTGACCTGTGAGACCAATGTGATTGCAATACAGAGAGGAATTTAGGAGCCAGCTGTTTTGCTACTGCCGCAGTAGATTATTTTTTCTGTTCATTCTCCATTTTAACCACTTCTCTGAGAACTTGTGTTGGTCTCCCTCACCTTTGACTTCAAAATTTTTCTGTGATAGATTTTGTTGAGTATCTTTTATCGGTATCGTTCCACACTTTCAAACATGCTGATGCTGCGTTGTAGTACCACTTTGTGTCCTTGTTTTCAGTTGTCTTTTTTCCAGTAACTGTATTTTCTTTGAATGCACAGCCATCTAAGTGTATTTTCCTCACTAAGATTATATCTTATACAGATGAAAGGTGAAAGGAATCACTAACTCCAAAACTGTTCCTGCATGTGACTTCAACAGGAGACCTTCATGTAAATATTTCTCATGATTCTGGGTTGTTTAATCTTTTCCTTTCTTGCCTTGGCATGTTGTTTGCTTGAAGCAGGCATGAATTCAGTTCATTTCAACTCAACTCAACATTTGTCTTGGTGTATGCATTCATAAATTTAAAAAAAAGCACTCAGAAACATAATTTAAAAACAAAGACAATTTAAAAACTAAAAACCAGGTGCAAAATAATAAAACTAACGATAATAGTTGAAGATAACTACTTGATAATAATAGTTTAAAATAAGAGCAGCTCAAAATAATATTAAAAAAGACTAAAACTTTAACATACCAAGGGCTTGCTGTTTAGCAACCAGATAGCCACTGGGTCTTCTTCAGAGTTCTGCTAGAAGGCCCAGTATAGAAGGGAAATCCAGTTTAACATCAACAGCATCACAAAAGCACATTCAAAATGTTCATATTTCATGAAGCACACACTGAGCAACAGCAACAGAACACACAAACAGACAAACCAGAGCAAAACTGTGTCGCCATGCTACAATGCTGTCTTGAAAATCAGCAAAAAGGCAAGAACATCGGGTGATAAAAACAAAAGGAGGCAGGAAAAAAAGCAAAGTCTAAAAACACACAAAAACACACCTCTCTCCCTTCACAGGCTATGTTCCACGTGCTTTTAACACTGCTGTAATTAAACCTCTACTCAAAAAGCCTACTCTTGACCCAGGTGTCCTAGCTAATTATAGACCAATATCCAATCTCCCTTTTATTTCTAAAATCCTTGAAAAAGCTGTTACAAAGCAGTTATGTGACCACTTGCACAAGAATGATTTGTTTGAGGATTTTCAGTCAGGATTTAAAGTCCATCATAGTACAGAAACTGCATTGGTGAAAGTCACCAACGATCTCCTCCTAGCCTCAGACAAAGGACTTGTCTCTATACTTGTCCTCTTAGATCTCAGTGCTGCTTTTGACACCACTGATCACAACATCTTATTACAGAGACTTGAACATGTTATTGGGATTAAAGGAAATGCACTAAGTTGGTTCAAATCTTATTTATCAGATAGATTCCAATTTGTTCATGTTAATGATGAATCTTCCGCACAAACTGAAGTTACTCATGGTGATCCACAAGGCTCTGTGTTAGGTCCAATTCTCTTCATTTTATACATGCTCCCTTTAGGCAAAATTATCAGGAAACATGGCATACCTTTCCATTGCTATGCAGATGATACTCAGTTATATAGTGGGTACGGAAAATAGTCAGACCCCCTTAAATTTTTCACTCTTTGTTGCTTTGATTGCAGCCATATGCTAAAATCACTTAAATTCATTTTTTCCTTATTAATGTACACACAGCACCCCATATTGACAGAAAAACACAGAATGTTTGACATTTTTGCAGATTTATTAAAAAAGAAAAACTGAAATATCCGACGGGGTGAATAATTTTTATAGCCACTGTATCTCACTTGATCTCAAAAAACCTATGTCCCAAAGGCCTGTACAGATGCCTTCCTTTTATTCTCAGCTCCTTAGTCTCTTCCCCAAGACTCTCCAGGCAATTGGGTCCCTCTCCTCAGTTTGACAATCCCTCATGTGAGAAATGTGACATAATTGCTATGAATGACTTGCAACATAGAATGTAAGTTTTGACTGCAATTCTAAATTAATGCACAAGCATTGAATTACTGGTAAAGTTAGTTACAGCTGGGTTGAGCTCTAAATTGAGAGGTCAAGAGGCAGCCTGTGTATGTGGAAGAGATTATCTTCACTGAAGAGTCAGTTTTAATACTACTGTTTTGCAGGATGCGGCACCATTTTCTGCTCTAAGATTGACAGGTTTCAGCAAGTGATGAAATATGTTTTTTTTTCTTTTTAAAATATTTGAATATGCACCCACAGTGAAACACAGATGTAATAAATTTACATTTTGGATTCTGTTTAGTTTGACGTTTTTCTTGTGTCCCTTTTTGTGCACTCTTTCTCTGTCATCTTGGTATCAAAGCATACTTGTGTGCTGCGATAATAAATAATGACACATTTTGCCTCAGCAAGAATATAAAATTGTGTGGATCCACACAAAAACTCTTTTGCAAATACACTTGTACAAACATCCATCAGGCAAGTGTTCTCAAAAGCTAAACTACCCAGAGCGTGTCGCACTGAGATCCTCTTTCTTAACACCATGTTGTTGATGAAGCATGAAATGTTCAATGCTGAACTAGACAAAAACAAGCCAGATCTATTACTTTATTCAGACTAAGTTTAGCTTAGCACTGGGAAAGAG
>NW_018128103.1:308929-310410 GCF_001952655.1 Monopterus albus | reverse complement strand
TCATTGGCTGTGAACTAGAATCATTTGAGGCAGTGATGGAGAGGAGAACACTAAACAAGCTGTTATCAATTATGGATAACTCTGACCATCCTCTCCGATTTGTGCTCGATAGACAGCGGAGCTCCTTCTCTAAAAGATTTAGACAGCTTCGTTGCTGTAAAGCATGTTATAGGAAATCTTTCCTGCCTTATTCCATTAATTTGTACAATACATCATCTTGGAGCATTAGATGATTCCTGGATTGACAGTAATTGTATACTGAATCACCTTTGTATAGACTTGCATATGTTTGATTTATCATGTGATTATGTATAGGTACTTGATTGTGTTGGGTTTGTCTTTAACTTTTAATGTATTTTTATTTGTTTTATATTTTAGTGGGTTATCTATTCTATTTATTGGTATGTGTGCTTGATATTGAGTGTGAACCGCTGCTGAAACAATGCAATTTCCCAGATTGGGATTAATAAAGTATTTCTATCTATCTATCTATTTATGAGACATTTTGTACAGCTATATATACTGTACTCTTAGCACTTAAATTCCCACATATTTGGAAAAAAACTTAGGTTTTATTTTTTAAAAGTAAAAGACACTAAAAGGAAAACTTTTTTAGTTCAGACACCCAATCTAATTTTAAAAGTCGGTCACAAGTCTATTTAATTGTAAAGGGAGACACTAGTGGAGTGGAAGGAGGACCACAATGGTCACAGAAATAATTTGATATTTAATTGGGCAATAAACACAGAAATTAAATGATTTTCTTCATATTTTAAATGGACCAAAAGTGGAATTGTAAAAAGAATATAAATTAGATTTATAAAAATGTATAAACGAAATATGAATCCCTTGCTTTTTATTTTAATTATTACAGGGTGGCCATGGGTCCTTCTGTTATGGTAGCGGCACCAGTTCAGGGCAGAAGGACTCAATGGCAGACACAGATCTCCTCAAATGCTACGTTGGAGGTGAGAGCCGGCCAGGATGGGGAGGTAAAGGTAGGTGGTGGTTTTGTACCAGATAAGTTTAGAAGTGGGTCATCGAGACGAGTCGAACAGGAGCAGGTTTAGGAGCCCAGCCAGGCTTTGGCAAGAAGTCACTGGTAGGTTTTGGTGCCTGGCTGGAGAGGTAAGGTTGCTGGCAGTTCTACATTGAATTACTCCATGGGCGAGACCCCCCTCTGAGCGCCCCCCCAGAAAAAACACTAAATTTTGCACAGTGATGTTTTACTGTAACAATATAAGTGTAAGACAAACGTCTTTCTCAGTTGCACAAATCCTTCAACAGAACATTTGAAAACCACAATTCTGCACAAAACAGTATATGATATCCGAACTTAAATAAATATACTCTGTACATATTTTTGACACTTTTTTGTATACAATCAGAATATAACAAGAGCAGAGAACAACAATAATATAAAATATTAAGAATAATATACAAATAAAATATAGAATAAATATTCTAAATAGCACAAATCC
>NW_018128103.1:293002-308715 GCF_001952655.1 Monopterus albus | reverse complement strand
AACTTTTTGGCAACAATGCAAAATGTTATGTTTGGCGTAAAAGCAACACAGCTCATCACCCTGAACACACCATCCCCATTGTCAAACATGGTGGTGGCAGCATCATGTTTTGGGCCTGCTTTTCTTCAGCAGGGACAGGGAAGATGGTTAAACTTGATGGGAAGATGGATGGAGCCAAATACAGGACCATTCTGGAAGGAAACCTGATGGAGTCTGCAACAGACCTGAGACTGGGACGGAGATTTGTCTTCCAACAAGACAATGATCCAAAACATAAAGCCAAATCTACAATGGAATGGTTCACAAATAAACATATCCAGGTGTTAGAATGGCCAAGTCAAAGTCCAGACCTGAATCCAATCGAGAATCTGTGGAAAGAGCTGAAAACTGCTGTTCACAAACGCTCTCCATCCAACCTCACTGAGCTCGAGCTGTTTTGCAAGGCGGAATGGGCAAAAATTTCAGTCTCTCGATGTGCAAAACTGATAGAGACATACCCCAAGTGACTTACAGCTGTAATCGCAGCAAAAGGTGGCGCTACAACGTATTAACTTAAGGGGGTTGAATAATTTTGCACGCCCAATTTTTCAGTTTTTTTATTTGTTAAAAACGTTTGAAATATCCAATAAATTTCGTTCCACTTCATGATTGTGTCCCACTTGTTGTTGATTCTTCACAAAAAATTACAGTTTTATATCTTTATGTTTGAAGCCTGAAATGTGGCAAAAGGTCGCAAAGTTCAAGGGGGCCGAATACTTTCGCAAGGCACTGTAAGTGTAAGACAAACTTCTTTCTCAATTGCACAAATCCCTCAACAGAACATTTGACAACCACAATTCTGTCTTTGAAACTACCTACACATATGTAAATTCCAATGGCTAATTACAGGGGCCAACATTAACCTGAATGATGGAAGAAAATAATAACTACTTGTAATAGTTTTGTTGCAAAGCACAATTTTCTGGTGAAATTAGATCTTGTGTCGAGTAAAGACCGAATTATTGTTGTACAAGCATAGCAAGCATCATAGCCTATTAAGTACTGGTAGCGGTTACTCAGTGACAAACAGTTCAGGTAAATAAGGAGCTGTGGTCTCAGGAGTGAGCCAAGCGTTAGCCTGGGCGACAGAGAGCACAGTCACAAATGGCTGAGACTACACAGTGTGAATTAGTTTAGGTAAGCACAGGGGTAGTTATCTGGGAAGCTACCTGGGTCGTAGCTTGGATAACTGGTAAGTTCATTCACTCAAGTGGCATTGACTACACAACGTTGAAGAGTTCACGTAAGTACATAGAGGATGCCTCGGGAGCTAGCCAGGCAGTAGCTTGGTTAACTGGTAAGTTCATTTACTCAACTCGCCGAGCCTTACTCAATGTACAAGAGAACCAGTCTGCAGAGAGAGAGGTTGTCTCAGAGGTCGGATAAACAGAAGATTTCACCACTGAAGCAGGCTGATGCTGGGCGAGTGAAACCGTCAGGAACAGAATCACTTAAGTCTTGGCTGTCTGGATCTAATTAACTGACTGGCAAGGGAGACACAGCTGAGCCCCAGCTATATACTAACCAAACTCATGGAGTTGATTAGCCTCAGCTGTGTCACACTCTGCCAGCCTCTGCCCATACCATGCTCTTTCAGAGAGAGAGAGAGAGAAAGAGAGTGTGACCAACCAGCAACCTCACACCTTCAAAAGTCTTATGTCTTGTATGCTAATTATTATTTTATTTTACTAATAAGAGGCCTTAAAGAGTATTGTCTTAAATTCAGCTTTGATGGGTCCTAAATGTTTTTTGGTCACTTTACTGTGAATATTTCTAGTCTGGCAGACCAAGGCAGACTGAATAAGAAGAATTGCTTATTATTTTTAAGAATTGATGTTTTTCTGTACTGTTATGCCCACATCCACACTCTAACGCACATACAGTACATATATACAAACACATGCATCAACCCAAGATCCTGTTAATTCCCTTTTATGTTTTTTTTTTCTTTTCTTCCTTCCTCTCTCCTTCCCCTGTCTTCCCTCCTTTCATTATACAAACATATCTACAACAAACAATCATTCAGTCACTTAAAATAGTGTCATGGAATGTGCGTGGATTCCGGACCCAGGTTAAGAGGATTAAAATCATTAACCATTTGATAAAATTAAATGCTGATTATTATATGCTTTCTACAAGAAACCCATCTAACAAAATCCAGAATCACAAAGCCTTAAATGTAAACAATTTTACCAAATATTTTGATTGATTGATTGATTTTATTCTTTCAAACATGCAGAACAGAACAAATGAACAAATGACAACAACACACATAATTACACATATCCAACCAATGCTAATCCAAAATCAGTTTGCTTACACCTATTACATGTTTGAATGGAGTAGGAAGAAGTCAGACTTATCCAGTCCTACCCCATGACATCATATTATACAAAATTTATGCAACATTGGCTGCAAGCAATATCACTACATAGATAAAGCAGATTGTTACTTATTCGTGCATATATCTTGTATAACACATACATTTATATTTATATTTAAACTCCTTAATTCTGGTACTATTTTTCATGTCCACAGTTAAGTTATTCCATAGTTTGACCCCACTTATAGAAATACAAAATCTTTTTTTGGTTGTTCGTATAGCATGAACTTTTAAATTTAAATGTCCCCTTAAGTTATACCCCCCTTCCCTTTCACCAAATAGCTTTTGGATTCCACCAGGTAATAAGTCGTTCCTGGCTTTATACATAAACACAGCAGTCTTATATTCCACTAAATCAAAGAATTTTAACAATTTAGACTGTATGAAAACTACATTTGTGTGATCCCTATACCCCATCTTGTGCACAACTCTTATCGCTCTCTTCTGTAATATGTACAATGGTTGAAGTGAACTCCTGTATGTATTCCCCCAGTTTTCAACGCCATACTCCAAATATGGCAAAATCAATGAAGAATACAAAATGCGCAGTGCTTTAACGTTTTCATCAACATATAACAGTAGGCAAAGAGGCATCTCAATTTTAATTAATAAAAATATCCCATTAGTTCACAATATGTTTACCACTGCCCCGGAAGGCAGATTTATAATTATTAAGGTATCCATTAACCAGACAACATATATACTTGCGAACATATACGGCCCCAATAATGATGATTCATCTTTTCCATAACTTTTTCTCAAATATTATCATTCCTGGTGATTTTAACACTGTTATTAACCCGGAAATTGACCGTTCAAGCATCTCGAGCAATACAAGAAATTGGCACTCCACTGAAACAATAAAACAATATATGGAGCATTATGGACTTGGTGATAGCTGGAGAATGATTAACCCTACATCTAGAGAATACACCTACTTTTCCTCCATTCATCAGTCTTTTTCTTGAATAGACCTTTTTCTTATCGGTAATTCCCTTACCCAACATGTAATAGACACCACCATTCACTATAATTAGTGATCACGCTCCCATTTCCCTCACATTAAATATTGAGGCCCACACTAAACCCTCTAGAAGATGGTGCTTCAATACATCATTACTCGATGACTTAGATTTTATTACCTTTATTGAAAAAAGAGTGGGCATTCTTTCTGTAGATGAATGACTCTCCAGAAATCTCACCCTCACTATTATGGAAAACAGGCAAAGCAGTAATCAGAAGAAAAATATACTCATCGTACAAGAAAAAGTAACAACTAGAACTGGAAAGCACCTTAGAACATAAGATAAAACAACTAACAGATTTACATTCCCAAAACCCTAGCGAACAAACACAAAATGAATTAAGCAAACTAAAAATGCTACTTGAGAATATTACTGTACAGTGGTGTGAAAAAGTGTTTGCCCCCTTACTGATTTCTTATCTTTTTGCATGTTTGTCACACTGTAATGTTTCAGATCGTCAAACAAATTTATATATTAGTCAAAGATAACACAAGTAAACACATCATGCAGTTTTTAAATGAAGGTTTTTATTATTAAGGGAAAACAAAATCCAAAACTACAAAGCCCTGTGTGAATAAGTGTTTGCCCCCTAAACCTAATAACTGGTTGGGCCACCCTTAGCAGCAACAACTGCAATCAAGCGTTTTCGATAACTTGCCATGAGTCTTTTACAGCGCTGTGGAGGAATTTTGGCCCACTCATCTTTGCAGAATTGTTGTAAGTCAGCCACATTGGAGGGTTTTCGGGCATGAACTGCCTTTTTAAGGTCATGCCACAGCATCTCAATTGGATTCAGGTCAGGACTTTGACTAGGCCACTCCAAAGTCTTCATTTTGTTTTTCTTCAGCCATTCAGAAGTGGACTTGCTGGTGTGCTTTGGATCATTGTCCTGCTGCAGAACCCAAGTTCGCTTCAGCTTGAGGTCACAAACGGATGGCCGGACATTCTCCTTCAGGATATTTTGGTACACAGCAGAATTCATGGTTCCATTTATCACAGCAAGTCTTCCAGGGCCTGAAGCAGCAAAACAGCCCCAGACCATCCCATTACCACCACCATATTTTACTGTTGGTATGATGTTCTTTTTCTGAAATGCGGTGTTACTTTTACGCCACACATAATGGGACACACACCTTCCAAAAAGTTCAACTTTTGTCTCGTCTGTCCACAGAGTATTATCCCAAAAGTCTTGGGGATCATCAAGATGTTTTCTGGCAAAACTGAGACGAGCCTTTATGTTCTTTTTGCTCAGCAGTGGTTTTCGTCTTGGAACTCTGCCATGCAAACCATTTTTGCCCAGTCTCTTTCTTATGGTGGAGTCATGAACACTCACCTTAACTGAGGCAAGTGAGGCCTGCAGTTCTTTGGATGTTGTTGTGGGGTCTTTTGTGACCTCTTGGATGAGTTGTCGCTGTGCTCTTGGGGTAATTTTGGTCGGCCGGCCACTCCTGGGAAGGTTCTCCACTGTTCCATGTTTTCGCCATTTGTGGATAATGGCTCTCACTGTGGTTCGCTGCCGTCCCAAAGCTTTAGAAATGGCTTTATAACCTTTTCCGGACTGATAGAGCTCCATTATTCTCTTTCTCATTTGTTTTTGAATTTCTTTGGATCTCGGCATGATGTCTAGCTTTTGAGGATCTTTTGGTCTACTTCACTTTGTCAGGCAGGTCCTATTTAAGTGATTTCTTGATTGCGAACAGGTGTGGCAAGAGAAATTGAACTCAGGTGCGATAAACCAGTGTTTTGACAGGGGGGCAAACACTTGTTCACACAGGGCTCTATAGTTTTGGATTTTGTTTTCCCTTAATAATAAAAACCTTCATTTAAAAACTGCATGATGTGTTTACTTGTGTTATCTTTGACTAATATATAAATTTGTTTGACGATCTGAAACATTACAGTGTGACAAACATGCAAAAAGATAAGAAATCAGTAAGGGGGCAAACACTTTTTCACACCACTGTATATACAAAAAGAGCACAGTTTCTCATTCAACAACTCAAATACAAGCACTTTCAGCAACGGTTGAGCTATGTAATAAGTTCTTCTTTTTTTATGAGAAGGTTGCTGCTATAAGGGCCCTTGTGTTAGAGTTAGTGCCCGATCCTTCGATCTATACTTCTTGTTTGGCTATTTTTGATACTTTTGAGCCGGTAACTCTGACTTTTTTGGAGGGAGTGGTTGCCCAGGCTAAGCCGTCTGGCTCCCCTCGAGATGTTGTTTCTCCGGCTCTATTCAAGGAAGTCTTCCCCTGTATTGGAAGAACAGTTTTGGATATTGTTAGCAGTACTTTGTCCTCTGGTATTGTCCCTGCTAATTTCAAGCATATAGCTTTGCAACCTCTGCTTAAGAAGCCACGTCTGGACCAATCCATATTGAGTAATTTCAGGCCTATTTCAAAGTTGCATTTCATTGCAGTTATACACACCCCAGATATTATGTCACACTGTGACGCAACCCGCTAATCCCTCCTCCACTCATAGCTCACACAGCACATCAGTCCTGGAACTTTTTTGACGCACCTCGTACAGTTAACAAATTGAGCATTTTTGAGTGGAATGGAAAGAAATGCAATATATCAAAATTATGTGCAACATTTTCTTTCATTAACAGGGAAAAATAAAGTTCCACAAATGGAACATTTCCCAGAAGCACCGGAATGCAACTTGAATGTGTCAAAAGTTTCAAATCTAGTTACACAGTTGGTTTAAATCATATTTATCAGGTAGATCAGTGTCTGTCGGGTTGGCAGATGTTGAATCTGTGACAACCCCTTTGTTATCTGGGGTCCCACAGGGCTCAGTTTTGGGGCCTCTGCTTTTTTCACTGTATTTACTTCCCCTTGGCAATATTTTTAGGAAACATTAGGTCTCTTTTCATTGCTATACTGATGACGTCCAGATTGATTATGCCACTGAGTAAGAAGGACACCTACTCGATTCAACCGCTTTTATTGTGTCTTGCTGATATTAAGGGCTGGATGTCTCTAAGTCATTTAAAGTTAAATGATGCTAAAACTGAAGTTATAGTGTTTGGCCCGAATACGTCTGGTGGCCTTTCCTCGGTAGACAAGAGGTTTCTTGGGGCAGTATGTGCAACCGGTGATCACGGACTTAGGTGTTAAAATAGACTCCGATTTGAAAATGGAAAGCCAGATAAATGTGGTCATAAAATATGGCTTTTTTTTTATCTTAGGCAGTTAGTGAAAGTAAAGCTCTGTTTGTTGTGGCAGCATTTTGAGACGGTGATCCATGCGTTTGTTACATCGCGTCGCACATGGATTACTGTAATGCATTGTACGCTGGAGTCAGTCAATCGTGTCTTGCCCGCCTCCAGAGGGATCAGAATGCTGCCACTTGGTTATTGGTTGGGGGGCATAAGAGGGACCACATAACCCCAGTCCTGGCATCTCTTCACTGGCTTCCTGTGTGTTTTAGTGTTCGTTTTTAAGATTCTTTTATTTGTTTATAAGTCCTTGAATAGGCTTGCACCATCTTATCTTGCGGAACTTTTACATCCGTATAATCCATCGCGGTGCCTTAGATCAGCTGATCAGCTTCTTCTGGAGGCACCGAGGGCCAGGTGGAAAACTAGGGGGATAGAGCTTTCGCTGTGGTGTGTCCAAATTTGTGGAATGCTTTGCCTCTTTATATTAGGCAGGCCCCCTTGTTGTCCATTTTTAAGTCTTATTTGAAAACCTATTTGTACTCATTGGCGTTTGGCCAGGAATGAGACTGTCTGTAGTGCTATAGTGTATGTTTTGTTGTTCTTATTTTTAGTTATGCTGTTATGATTTTAGACTTGTATGGTATGTTAAGCACTTTGGTCAGCTGTGGCTGTGGTTATCTGGCAAATCAATTACAACACAAAAAGGAAAAAGCATTAATTCCATCCATACTTAATCCTAGAGGTGAAATTGTTTATAATCCACAAGATATTAATAATGTATTCCAAGCCTTTTATAGTAAACTTTATTCCCCCAATTACAACCCAAATTCATCAGAAATAGACATTTTCTTAGAAAGTTTAGAACTGCCAACACTATGCAGAGACCAAGATGACAGACTAGATGCTCCTCTCATCATCGACGAACTCCAAAAAGCACTGAATTCAATGCCAAATAACAAATCACCCATACCTGATGGACTACCAGCTGACTTTTATAAACATTTTTGGCAAATGCTATCACCACTGTTACTCAGAGTCACCATAGAAATAGCACACCTCCACAATACCAACGCCCATGAATACAGCCATCATGACACTCTTATTAAAACCAAAGACCCAATCCACCCTTATAGTTACCATCCCTTATCACTTATTAATTCAGATTTAAAAATTGTTACCAAAGCCCTAGCTACAAGAATAGAGACAGTCACTCCGATATTAATCCACCCAGACCAAACAGGGTTCATTAAAAATAGGAATGCTTCACATAGATTACAAAAACAAACCCAAACCATAATTTTATCACTAGATGCAGAGAAAGCATTTGACAAAGTTAACTGGACATTTCTCTTCTGTACATTACGCAGATTAGAGTTTGGAGAGTTGTTCATCCATTGGATAAGAACACTGTACACATCACCTATGCAGCAATAAGTACAAATGGGATCAGGTCACAAAGTTTCATTTTACAGCAGGGTACCAGACAAGGATGCCCCTCACCATTTTTATTCGCCATTTTCTTCGAGCCTCTACCAGCAGCGAGAAGACAGAACAATATAATTAAAGGAATACAAGATACTTAGAGCATAAAATTTGTCTTTATGCACATTTTTTATTATAATATTTACAGGGTCCCTATAATTCTCTACAGGAAACTTTACACATTATTTACATATTTTCTAAGATCTCAAACTACACAATAAATTCTAATAAATCCACCATACTACAACTCTCTGAGGATGCCTGGGATTCTGCAGCTCATGACTCCTTTCTCCAATTCTGCAGAGGGAACATTAAGTATCTTGGTATAAATATCTCTTCCAGGCTGTCAGAACTTTTTAACCTCAACCTAACCCCCCCTGCTAAAAAGGTAGAAGATGATTTCAAACTGCAGGGGGTCCAGAAGGGGTCTACGATGTCCTTCAGATAGGCCAACACCAGTCTCTCAAAGGACTTCATAACTACAGATGTCAGGTGACAGGTCTGTAGCCACTCAGTCCACTGATGGAGGGTTTCCTGGGAACCGAGGTGATGGTGGAGTGCATGAAGTAGGAGGGAACTTTACAAAGCTGCAGTGATCTGCCGAAGATAAGTGTGAAGATGGGGTCCAGTTGATCAGCACAAGCTTTCAGGCAGGAGGGAGTCACATCATCTGGGCCTGGTGTGTTTCTGATCTTTTGTTTTTAAAAAAGGCCATGCACATCCTTTTCACAGATCTTCAGGAGTAGTGGGCTGGGGGGAAGGGAGGTGATCATGGGGGCAGCAGCTGCTGGATCTGAGGTGAGGTGGGTGAGGGGTGTGAAGGTCTCCCTTTCAAACCTGCAGTAGAACTTATTCAGTTCCTCTGCCTGTCAGACTCGGCGTGTAACGCTGGCTGATAAGCAAGGGTGAACTCAATTATAGAGCCAGACGAGTGAAAGTAAAACACTGTCTCTTTAATAAGAGCACTGACAACAAAACACATAGACAACACAAAGCAAGATTCAGATTAAGCACGTAACACTCTCAGGTCGATAATACAGTCCAGGGTCAGATCCAGCAAACTTACACAGACAAGGTTTCCACAAAAGCACGGTCAAAAAAAGGAAGTCCAAGGTTGATACAACGAAAACACAATCCAAAATCAGGAGGGCTAGGCAATACTCAGTGGTCACAAGGTAATCTGGGGTCAGAGCTAGAATCACAGGTACAGGAAAAATGCTGGAATGTCTGAACAGGAGTTAGAACGATCTGGCAGCTACTTGGTGTGGGGAAGATGCCTATATGCTGTTGTAAACAGGTCTGAGTAATGAGAAGCAGGTGAAACCAATGTTGGCAATGAGATAAAGTTCCCAGGAGTGAGGGTGAGCTGGGGACAAGAAGTAGTGTCAAAATAAAAGCCTGAGACTGGAAGCAGTGGGACAGAACCATGACACTGCCAGCTGATGCTCTCTACACCAGGAGGGGATGGTTTTCTGTAGCCAGCAATGTTCTGTAGGTTCCTCCACACTGATGACAGGTCGTTAGTCAAACATTGATTTTTCACCCTTTCAGAGTAGCCATTCTTTGCTACTCTGATCTTCAGGATCCTGTCCCCACTCTTCTGGGCCTCCTCTTTGGCCTGAGCAGCCTGAGCTTCACTGTGAACCAGGGCTTAATGTTATTGTATGTGCAAAAGCTCCTGGTCCTCACAGGTGGGACAACTGACATGTCTGTATTTGGACAGTTTGAGGGTAAGGTTTCCTCTGTTAAAATCCCCCAAGATAATGAGCAGGGAATCTGGATGTTTCTGTTACAGTATATGTGAATTATCCAGCCAGCTCAGAGCTGCAGCGCATTTTTAATGTCAGCCTGTGGTGAATTGAAAATACCAACCAGGATAAACAAGGAAAATTCCCTGCATGAATAGAATGGTTTGCAGTTTAAGTATTAGTTTTGTCTAACACTGTGACATCCCTACACCAACCTTCATTAATGTAGAAGAAGATTTCCACCTCCCCCTGTCTTCCCAGATAAGTCCTTAATGCAGTCTGCTCTGTAGATCTGAAATCCTGTCAGCTTACACAACCCTGTATGGGAGTTGTTGAGCCACATCTTGACAAAGCATAAAGGCGCAGAATGTGAAGTCAGAATTTCTGCACTTTCATTTTCGGCAAAGTTGATTTCCATTCAGGCAATCATTCCATTCCATTAAGTGAATTCTAAATATGTTTACATTTATAAAATGCAATTAATTTGGTCAGTAAATATGTTTACATTTATAAAATGCAATTAATTTGGTCAGTGAAAACTGAAACCTTTTCTTTGTACTCTTGTCAGACCTAACCTTTGCCCTCTAAAATTCAACTGTAAGAGCGTGAGTGAGAGTCAAAACAAACTTGAGCAGTAACCCCTCCTCCATTCCTGCCCTGTTTGTGAAACCACGTAACATGTGGTCAGTACACCTGGAGACAGTCTCCTGTTTGTGAAACCACGTAACATGTGGTACAGTACGCAGTCATGTAACTCAGCAGTAATAATTGGCTGTAGAACTAACGCGTATGGAATATAGAGCCCATTGTTTTCAGTGGCACTACAGTGACACAGTTCAAGTTCACAAGCACACAATAAGAAAAAAACAATAAAAATGTGGCTGATTGACAAAACAAAAAGGGAACAAATGCTTACTCCTCCAAACTATCCCTGAACAAACAATTGGCTTAAATCTACTGTTAACTGTTTCAAAATGTTTTCGTTGGTGAACAAACATTAAAGCTGCTCAAACAGCCAAACCTGAAATTAGAAATTCAGCAAACACCAAATCCACCACCTGGCTACCCTGGGAGGCAGCACCACACCAACCCACTAAAAAACAAGGACCATGTGCTTTTTAAACCTTGACATGAGCCCCCACTTGCTATAGCCACTGACAAAAAGGTCATAACTAGCTTTTAGTGCCAATTTAAGTGATATATTGTAAACACAAAATAAAGAAAAACAATAGCATAAATGAGGTGTAAGTGTCAGTCAAATCAGTGATGTGTGCAATGTATGAATGATTGGAATAAAGCGTGTGTGAATGTTGTCAATGCAGAACTTAAACCCCAAACCCAGGAGTAAGACAGTGAACATTCCATGTAGGCTGTCTTAAATAGTCTCAGCTGAGACTCACGTAGGTGTAACCATATTACCTATAGGACCCACCCTACCTGCAGAGTGCTGCGGGTACAGCAGCAAAAAGGCAGGTGGGGAGTGTAGTTGTAACACTGTATTTTGGGTCCCCTTTCTGTACCTGGTCTACTAAACAATTCTTGACAAAAGGATGAATGAAAGTCAAAGGGGGGCATAGAAAGAACGAAAGAAATACAACAGTCTTGAGTAATCCAGGGCAGACAATTCACTGAAATTGTGGCAAAAAGGTGTGATGAGGGAAACAGATGAATTTCAGGTAACCCCAGCAAGCACTAGTAGGCTTAGATAATTATTATAATATTTAAAGCGGAGCACTTCAGGAGCCTTTCTTACTAGTTTTAAGTGGGAGTATCAACATTTTGGCAATTCATTCCTGAAACCTGTGAAGCACTCTACCAGGTTTCAAAAGAGAAATACCTGAAGGTATGTGTAACATAAGAGTATTTGCTTTCCTTTTTATATACTTTGTGGTTTATAGTGCAGTCAATAGGCAGTAACACACAGACACAACTACAAGTTATCAAGAGTGTGACATGCAACTAGTCTTCATGGGTCTAACATTGTATCTTCTTTTGCTTTTCAGTGCCTGGACACAGTGGAAGAATGGCTGCAGGTAGCCAATGGATTCCAGGCTTGGTGGAACTTCCCCAGTTCTACAACTACAAGCACACATTTTTCATAATCCTAATGGCACTGGTCGGCAGCAGTTACAGATCGCTGTAAGAAGATGTTGGTTGCAATGCAATGCAACTTCAGATGGTGGTGATTGTTTTGTGGATGCTCACTGCAGGATGCCCTAGAGAAGAGAACATCCCTGCCCCCTGCACCACTTCCTGCTTCTGACCACCTGGCTCCCATTGCACTGTGGCAGATGAGGCATTTCCCTTGATGGAGTATCTCATGAAGCTATATCCTAATCACAGGCTATCTGTAGAGCAACACATCTTCAACTACAGGCTGTTGTGAGCTCAGATGGTGATGGAAAATGCCTTTGGCATCCTAGCCAAAGTAGAGGAGGAGGAAATTACTTTATTGTAAGATCTGATGTGTCTGACTGACAAGAAACTTGATTTATGATTTTTATTTTAAATGAAATCCAACTCAAAATGAATTTCAGTATCTCAATTTATCTAACATGTATTAATTTGTCAAAAGAAAACAGGTGCAACATATCTGTATAACAATCAGCCTGCGATTTGCTTGGAGGAATGGGCAGCATTTCCCCACCTGTGGTCTATATATCCTTGTCTCTGTGGAATTATTTTTACCACTGAAAGGGAGAAAATTGACCCCCATAGTGATTAATGCTACTTCACCAATAGACTAACCTATTTTTAAAATACATCAAAGCATGTGAACAGTCTATAATGTTAACAATACAGTGTTAAAACTACTGTGACTCGCAGCTGAGACCAATGCAATATTATTTCATTAAGAAAGCAAACAGGTAATTTTTAAACAAAGTGGAAAAAACTCATTATTCCATTTCTCCAAACGTCCAGTTTTAGTGCTCAGTAATCTCCATGTTGTATCCTGTAATAATAGATTAAGTACCCTGTAGTAAAAACTGTGTATGTTCTACTAAGTTGCTCACAAAGGTAAGATTGTTGCCAACCATACAAGTCCTACATTCCACATAATATTAGAATAGGTACTCCTTTGTCAGAAAATATTGACAGGGTATAATTAATTTAAGTTTCCAACTTTTTACCCCCCTTATTCCCCAAACTTCACATACTGTTCCTGTGTATCTACAAGTATGCATATTTTCTATACACAGTGTAAATCCAGTTTACTTACCCTGTAAATTTCGTGCTACCAAAAACATTTAGTGACAAAATGAAAGGGAATTTGCTTTATTAAAGTTCAATATTTATAAAAATGATGCTTTAACGGCTGCAAGGAATAGTCTGGAAGGCACAGGAACAAGGGCAGTGTTGCAATCATGGACCCACTTGAATGGGTATCTGGCGCCTGTGTTGGAGCCCCTCATGTGGGTGGGCAGTAGTTGGAAGGGTGGCATTGGTGTCATCCACCTCAGGAACACAATCCAATGCAGCACTGGTGTCCTCACCAATCTGCTTGGGACCAGGGATAGGAGCAGAGACAGTGTCAGCATCAGGAACAAAGGTGGCATCAGAATCCCTACTGACTCACTTAGGAACTGAATCAGAGTCGGCGCTGACCCTCTCAGGAACCAGACCAATGGTGGTGTCGACCCACTCAGGACCAAAGACAGGAGCAGCACTGACATCCTTGCCAGCACACTGCATCCTCACAGACCTGCTCGGGAACAGAAGCAGAGGCAGTGTCAACTAACTCAGGAACAGGAACAGGAACAGGTGTGGTGTTGACCTGGTTGGGAAAAAGAACGGAGGTGATGCCAGCATCCTTCCCGACTTACTCGGAGACAGGATCAGAAACCTCAACAGGGATGTTCTTTTCGGCACACTGGAGAGCCAAAGCGCTGGCGGGGACATTTTCATCAGCACACCAGAGAACAGCTGCTTCACTGGGGATGTCTCCATCAGTTCACCTAGGTTCAGTAACAGAGACAGGTGTTGTCCTCCACCCACACAGGAACAGGAACAGTGGCAGGAGCACCATCAATCTGCTTGGACATAGGAACTGAGACAACACCTGACCCACCAGTAAACTGGTCTCTGGTCAAAGGGCAGAGAGGCTGTGTCACAATGGAGCTTGGCTCGGGCTGTGTGGCCGGCCACCTACGTCCCTGACCTCTCCTCCTGGAGACTGGCTGAGGCCCCATTACACAAGAGGATTGAGTGTCAATGCTACTGGGAAGGGTAGTCTCTGAGACAACACAATCTTCGAGTCCTAGGAAATAAAGGGGAAAAGGATTTGGCCATCTGGGCCTTCAGCTGGGGCAGCACGGTGGCACGGTAGTTAGTGCTGCGTGGGTTCTCTCCGGGTGCTCTGGCTTCCTCCCACAGTCCAAAGACATGCGGCATAGGTTGATTGGTGTCTCTAAATTGCCCGTAGGTGCAATCTGAGTGTGTGTGTGTGTGTGTGTGTTAGTCCTGTGATGGACTGGTGACCTGTCCAGGGTGTACCCCTCGCCTGCAGCTGGCTGGGATTGGTTTCAGCCCCCCATGACCCTTTTTGGGACTAAGTGGAAAAGAAAATGGATGGATGGATGAATGGGCCATCAGCTGTTCCTGGATGTTCTTAGCTGCAACTGGATTCTGGGCCTGGTGTAGATGGGGACTCTGAGACTGGCGGGCAGACACCTGTGTTAGGTATTTTTAGTCAGATAGAAATTGAATAGATACTTTATGTATTAGAAATGTTTAGTGGAGATAGGATGTCTAGTTAGACTGTTAAATGCTTAGGCATGCTTATGAGTTTCTACAGGGTACATCTGGTCAAGGATAACTAGAGAGAAGAGTTGATGACTGTCAGCAGACAGGATGTTTAATATTATTATAAAAATTGCCACCACACTCCCTCCTCTTGATTAAACATTAATCACAACAGTCCATACAAAAGTCTTCCTAGGAACATATCAAACTTATCACACTGAAAAGGTTTAAGATAAATCATTATAACCTAGAAGAAAGGTTCAGGGTCTTTCATCTTACATCTGCCTGCGTGCAGTTTGGAGGTGCAAGATACCTGAGCGTGTAATGTTAATTTTACCTGTGATCCTTTGAATAAATCAGCACTGTTTTGAAGTTACTTGGACTGTCTCATCTCTTAGAGTTAGCAATGGTAAGAAGAACCAAAGTCTAACACCTGGGAGCAGAATTGGGCTTGTAAGACCTCAGACCTGGACTACAGTGTAGACATCGGTGTGAGTGATGTCTCCTCTTAGCTTTAGACTGAGGCAGGAGCTCTGGTTGAGACACAATGTTTGAAAGAGACTGGTGCAGGTTTGTGGTTTGGTTAAACTGTGCTATTAAGGGGATCAAGCATCCAATTAAAGCAAATCTTCCCAAGCTGAGTGCATGTGAAAATCTTTGATGTGATATCAGGAGCAGATAATATGGTGGTAAACAAAATGAATATTGTTTGGAAAATAACCCAACCTTCTCTTTCAGGATTCATGTTGCAGATAACTGTTAGGTATTTTTTTAGTCAGATAGATATTGGGTAGATGTTGTATTAGAAATGTTTAGTGGAGACAGGATGTCTAGTTTAAGCGCTTAGTCATTGTCATGAGATTTTAGCAGGGTGTACATGGGCAAGGATAACTAGATAGAAAAGTTTGATTGTCAGCAGGCAGGATGATTATTGTTATTATTATAATATGTTTAGCCGTAATCTTAATCATAATATCTTCCTAGGCTTAATGTCCGGACATGTCCCTGAATGTCCTGTATGTTCTTAGATACACACCACTTAATCAACACTCACACACATTGATTTTCTCCATGTTTTGACTACTGCTACGGTCAGCTGTAAAGCTGACATATCAGGTGACGCCA
>NW_018128103.1:291825-292855 GCF_001952655.1 Monopterus albus | reverse complement strand
CCCAGCACGTTTTTTTGTATCCACTTGGACTGCCTCATCTCTCAGAGTTCCTGGTTAAGAGAACTGGGAAAAATATCTTTCATAACCAACATGGCAACAGGTAAACAGAATGTGTCTGTGGGGTCCAGTAGTGGCTGGATAATACTGTCAGATGAATGGTTTGACAGGACCCAAATGCAGAACACCAGAGACCAAACTGTTTTACAGTTTTTCACAACTGCTAAGATTATAAATCCCATTCTCTGAACCAAATTTTCAATAGCCTAAACCGATTTGTCAAATAAATCATTCTTTCTGCAAAACCTTAAACAAGTTCAGGCAGTTAGACACTGTTTGCAAATCTCATGCATTCCTTTTCTTAGATGGTACACAACAAAAAAGGTAGTGATGCTGCAACTGGGGCAACTGGAAACATTTTTATTTCAAAACAGAACAAACTAGACTAGAACTGAAACTGTACAGATGGCACCTGACTAAGGGGAAGTTGTCTGAATGTTCAAGCAGGGTACACTGCAAACCTTTTTCTTGTTGTGACGCAGACACAGTTTTCTCCTTGTTCGAGTGAATGGCAGATTTGATTGTATTTGGTATTTTTGGTATTTGTATGGTATTTGTTGCTTCAGTGTGTTTTAATGATGAAGCTAAAAAACCTGTTCTGCATTAAGTCCAGCAGACAGTACGGGCTATGCTACAGTAAAAGCTGTTGTATTAAAGGCCTATGGATAACAATATGAGAGGTAGAGGAAGAGTGCATATAGCAAGGAAAATCTCTTACAGGCAATGGAACTGGCCTGCAGTGACATAGACGTGCAGTCTTGTCAAGGCTGGATCCACCACACCAGAGGGTTTTTTGCCCATTGCCTGAGAAGGGACAACATTGTCTGTGATGTAGATGAAGCCCTCTGGCCGGGCTAAGCTAAAAGACGTGATCCTGAGGCAGAATAATCTTTCTGATATGTTTTTTTCCTTCTTCTTTTTTGATTGTAACATGGTTTTTCACCACACTTAGGTGTGATTTCTTTTATTTTGT
>NW_018128103.1:280562-284761 GCF_001952655.1 Monopterus albus | reverse complement strand
GGTTGTGAGTTCCATGAATAGGGAGGTAGCTGTCCAGGTACAGGTGTGTGCGTTGTGTACCACGGCAGAGGGCACTGCATACTGTTGTATAGTGCCTGCTGAAAGCATCTGGTTTTCAGCAGCTTTATTTCTGTTAACTGTATCTCTCATCTCTTTAAGTTGTGCTTTTGTCAGCTGTGCTTGTAAAAAGAACTAAAGGTATGAGAAGTAGCTAAAGCTTATAAAGTAACTAGAGTCTATAAGACTCAAATCTTACAGTTTCAAGAAATGTGTTTTAGCAATTCAGAAAAACTATAATACAAGGATACTGAGATGGACAGAAATGAAAAAAAAAAATCAGGTGAGCGGTGAAACACTGGTGGAAGCCCAGTAGGTTCTGGGCTCAGCTACGGACCCACTAGGCATCAGGTATTTTTGTCCCACAACACAGATAAAGGAGGCCAACAGTCAGGCAAGGCTTTCTAGAGAGTCAGAGCTTGAAAACACACAGCAGGTGACTAGACAGGTTAACACGATAGCTGAAAACAATCCTCTCTCCTCATCTACATGGCTGGTCCCAAGTTGATGGCTTCTCTACAAAACAAGGATTCCTGGACTAAAGACAGGGTCAATGTGGCAGGCTGGTAGTTAATAGAGTTTACTGTGATAGCACAGGTCCAAAAACAACAACAACAACAAAACAAGAATGCAAAAGCACTGCAAATTGTGGCTGTCAGAGATGCAAAAACACCATCTCAGGGAGGAAAAAAACAAAGAATATACACAAGTACCAAAATCGATTAATTCAAAAAGCATTCATAATAAAGCCTCAAAACAAAAATATACTGAACTCAATTAAACTAAGTTTTTCCATAGGCAGCCAAAGAGCCAACAAAGGGCATACAGATATCCAGAAGCCAAAACAGAATAAAAGTCAAAACCAAAGCGACTTACGACATGGACTGTTACAGAGGGGTGGCAGAGGTGTTTTAATCCTAGAGCAGAAGTGTGTGTGCTGGTCCTGGTCTGAGAGAATCCATTCTGATCGCAGCATCAATGATGAACAAACAGTTTTACATGTGTAGCACAGCTGTGAGTGATCAGCTGTGCATGGTGCACTGAGGGTACAGAATGCTCAAAAACCTTGGCACACACCCTGGAGCCATGAACTGACATGGACGACTGTGCTGTATGCACCTACTGCATAATGTTTATGTTCTTTTTTATGTTTCATCCTGTACTGTACTACTGTTTTTGGAGTTTGGTACAGCTGCATTAGCGGTCTAAACTGTCTTTTCCAGATCTCATAATGCTCATTATACAGTATGTGCGTAATGTGCAATGGGGCTGTGTGTCAATCTGTCTCTCTCTGCTCTGTCTCATTCACTCACAGCAGATGATGAACTCCAAAAAACAAAGTATGTGGGGGAAGGGGGCAGGCACGAATTGCAAGGACCACTTCATTTAAATGCATATTAAAACTCCAACATCTAGCAGGCAGCTGGCCAGCTGTTTTTATGTATGGGACTACTTGAACTGCTGACCCAGACAAACTGCAGTTATAGTTATCAATAAAATCGTCCCAGCAAGCCTATTTTTTTATCCAGTTTTCTGACAGCAGCATTATTTAGTTTTATTACGGTTAAGCCTACGTATTGATTCTCACAGGTCTAGGTTAAGAGAAAACAAAACCTAGGTGACTTAAGAAGCAGAGAGAGAGCAGCATCAGCCCAGACAAAGTGAATCAGAGAATTGTTAGGTATTTTTAGTCAGATAGAAATTGGATAGATACTTTATGTATTAGAAATGTTTAGTGGAGATAGGATGTCTAGTTAGACTGTTAAATGCTTAGTCATGCTTATGAGTTTCTACAGGGTACATCTGGTCAAGGATAACTAGAGAGAAGAGTTGATGACTGTCAGCAGACAGGGTGTTTAATATTATTATTATGACGTGTATAACTGTAGTCTTAGCCATAATATGTTCTTATGTTTAAATCACGACATGTTACTAGAAGTCTGTGAGAATGTTTTTAGCTACACACCACTTAATCAACAGACACACACACATGCACATTGATTTGCTTCATGTTTTGACTACTGCTATGGCCAGCTGCAAAGCTGGTAAGAGAGACATCTCGGTTGACGTTTCTGTGTAGTATGGGGCTAGCCCAACTGAAGGGATATAATGTATAGGCCTGGTTTGGTTCAGGGTCTTTCATCTTACATCTGCATGCGAGCAGTTTGGAGGTGCAAGATACCTGAGCGTGTAATGTTAATTTTACCTGTGTTCATGGAATAAATCAGCACTGTTTTGTAGTTACTTGGACTGCCTCGTCTCTCAGAGTCAGTATGGTAAAAAGTACCGGGTACAACAGAATTATAACTTTATTTTGTGATTGTTTCAATGTGGTTAAGTCCTAAAGCATGAATAAGAATGGGACGAACAGATGGACTATCTAAAAGCCTAATGTCTACCTCACAGGCACTGTCCCTGGCTAGAGGCTATGCTTAAAAAAGCATGTAGCTACAAAAAGAGAAGTAGCACAAGGTTAGAAAAGACTCCAGTACAAATTCAACTAAATCACTACAACCAGAACTAAACAAAACTGAGAACAGTCATTTGTACACATCCTAATATCTGAGCATGACCACAAGCCAAGCTGATGCTAAACAAAAGTCGGTCTGTGTCAGATACCCAAAGACTGCCATAGACATTCAGTATAAACGTGATTTTGCCCGACCAACAAAGAGCTGGATTTTTACTCCATGATGGCTCAAATCAGCCAGTACAGCCCTTATATGCAAGATGACACTAAAGGCTTTAAGCAAAAATGTGCCCACCCAAATTGTGTTACTATTGCCCCTAGCAATGATCTGGTCAAAATGCTAACCCTCCTCCCGCTGATATTCAGCCCCCCTCCCCTCTTCCTCCTCTTCTTTCCACAAGCCATGCTGCTGCTTCTGTGTTACAAAATAATGAACTGCAAATTATCATTAGAGAAAGGTTGTGTGCTGCTCATTTTTTGGTTACACTGCCAGTGTTGGTGGGTCAGAGTTGACCCACAGAATTTTTGGCTTTGTAATTCACCACAATCACAAACAATTTTCTGTTAAAATACTCAACAGATGTTTTCATTTGCCCTTTACCTTTGTTAGTGCTACTCTTATTTTGTTTTTTAATAAAATGTAATAAAAAAAATAAACATAACATCACAAACCTACTTCGGTCTCTGCAGATGGCTGATGCTTAGTCTCATCTTCTCCAAAGTCACCGTCAAACTCAGAGTTTTCAGAAATGTGAATGCAGAGCCCCCTGAACAGAGATTCCTTTGGCCATCTTGATCAGCTATGATATCAGTTATGCTAAGGAACCACATTGGCAATGCTATATTTATTGTGTCTGTCCTGTGGGTGTTGCACCCACAAGGCAGAGGGTAAAATGGGCAGGAATGTGCAGGGTGTGGTGTGTAAGATGTGGACTATGCGAGCAGACAGGTGTGAGCACTTGTATTTTGCAACACAAATGCAAAATCCACACTTCTATTACCCCCCCATGAACATTCTGTATGTAATGTAAATGCGTAGGGGGGTGCAGTGTGTGGTCATATGTTCTTCAGAGAAAATGAGTCCTAGCTTGAAAAAATAATTACTCGTATGTTTTATTTATTTATTTTTTGATAAACAATGATAATGACCCAATGACAATGGGTCACAACATACAATATAGAAACTTGCCAGATGTTGTACCTCAATTCATGTCAAAATCTGCCAGATTTTGTTGCGTGGTTGGTGGGAAGAGGCGTGAGCTTTAAGTCATGCTGGACCCAGAGACAAGGTGCAAGTTGAACTGCGCGGACAGGTTTTATAGAATATACATCACAATGTCGAACGTGATGCTAATGATGTTCGAAACTTCAGGAGATAGTGTACGAGATGGTGTTCATCCTGATGAAACATTTTTTAAATCTTTTGAATGGTCTAAAATGTAGTTTCGTGATGATTTTTCCCATGTGTGAAATGAATACATTCACCAATGTCACTGTAAGAGCCAATCTGAAAAATGTTTAGTTTATGTAGTTATTAAGAAAACATAGCCAACATAGCTTTATGTTTTGGAATAATAAGTTTGTTTTATACAATGTGCTCTAGACATGTTATGTTATGGCATATTGTTGTTTGTTAACCATGTGACCGGATGTGTTTTTTGTTTTTGGAAGG
>NW_018128103.1:272126-273919 GCF_001952655.1 Monopterus albus | reverse complement strand
TCTAGGATTGACATTATAATCTGCATTAGCAAATATATCTACAAGTTTACTTTAGTATCATATGCGTTATGATTTACTTTTGCTTTAACCAGTTCACTTGTCTGTAAGAATATAGGAGACATGTGTAAGGCTGTAAGAGTAGACAGGAAACCACATACAGGAAGTAGACCACGGTTGCATGGCAATGCTAGAGGTGCTTCCTCTAAAACTGTCTATTGAAAGGTCAGGATATGTTGTACTGAGAATTCAAAATCTGCCTGGCCACAAGATCACCAAATGAGGGGTCAGAATGAGGTCAAGAAACCAACCAAGGAACGAGGATGAAGGACAACCAGGATGACGTCAGATCATTTGCATGACTCTCATTATAAATTCTCTATGCAGAGGAAACTTGTGGTTCCAGCTTCCTGCAGCAGCTATGCACTGACGTCTCTGTCTAGACCTCCACAGGCTTGGGGCAGCTGGCCATAACAAAATGAAGAATTCCATGTGTGTGCATGTATTGTTACGTGGTGTGTAACTAAAGCATACATTCAGACATAATTCTAACAAACAACTGGTGTCAAGGTACACTTTTCAGAATCAACATTGTCTTCTAACCTTGAAGCAGAGCAGACTAGAGCAGACTTTGAATCTTACTAAACTGCATTATTAACATATTTGATTCAACACATTGTTTAACAATTATCTGACTGATTTATTAATTTCTAACAAATTCCCCCTTTTGACACAATTATTATTGTGTCAACCTAAATCAAATGTCCCTGTTGTCCCCAGATTAGGCATCCATGAAGGAGAGAGGCCCCCTCTTACCAGCCCCTCCAGGGAAAGCCCAGAGCTGAGTACCTAGGGTGAAATCTAAAATAATAACATAAAATAATAGCATGTTAGCTGAATCTTCAGTGAAGGAGATTCTGAAAAATAATCTGCAAATTCATCAAGAGATTGAGATGGAGCGGGCTCAGAGAATCGGAAAACCTACGGATCGTGGTCCGAGGGCGGTTTTGGTGAAGTTGATGAAAGAGAAAGATAAGACACAAATATTGCAAGAAGCGAAGAAGCTCAAAGGATCTAACATTTACATAAATGAAGATTACACCGAGTATGTGAGGATGAAAAGAAGGGAATTGATGCCGAAGTTAAAGGAGGCCAGGGCGAGGGGAGACATCGCGTTCCTGAGGTATGATCGACTAGTGACCAGACCTTGGAACCAGGAGCCAGGACGCAGGACTAGCATGCCTAGGATGCCAAGACAAGGCGATGATGGGGTCGCTGGACCCTCTCATGTCTGAAGAGTCACGCAGGTATATCGATATCTGCGACGGCAGATGAGCGTTCAAACTAACAACAACAAGTATGACCCATGTACGGAATGAGGCAAGTGATTTGTTACAGAAGTTAATAGATTTTGAGGGACTGGAGCTGGAACTGAACACTACTGGAGATTCTGAAATTCATTATCATGAACCAGACAAAGATTTTGACCCTGAAAAAAACTTTTTTAAGAACTTTGAAAATAACTGCAAGTATTACACGGATGAGCAGTTTAACAGCAATGTCAAGACTGAGAACAAGCTATCATTAATTCACTTTAATAGCAGAAGTTTATATGCAAACTTTCAGAGTATAAAACATTATCTTAGTAGTCTAAAACGTTCTTTTAATATAATTGCTATTACGGAAACTTGGATCAACACTGTAAGAGGAATGGATTTTGACCTTGAAGGCTATGACTTGGTATGCATAAACAGAGAGAATAAGATGGGAGGTGGTGTGGCCTTGTATATAGATAA
>NW_018128103.1:266540-270586 GCF_001952655.1 Monopterus albus | reverse complement strand
AGTCTCTGATTTCATTTCAGCTTCTACTGTCATCTCAACTGAGTGTGCCTTCTCCACTGAGTGTCCATTTCAGTACCAGCAGATTTTATGTTTCCACTTTTCTCATGCATTCATCTTGTTTGCCTCCTCCATAGTCCGCCTTCAACTGGCCTGTCTTCAAGGCCATCCTCAGTCTCTGCCTACGTCCAGCATCAGACTGTTGCCAGGTGACACATAGGCCCACCTGAACTACTACACCCTTTTTCTACACAGTTCACCCATCACTCAGTTGATGGCTTCAAAGTTCTCCTGGTGGACAAAACACCAACTGGATCTGGAGATCCTTCAATCCCTTAATTTGCTTTGCCGTCTCCCTGTACTGTGCCATTCTGTGTTTCACTTTTCTGGCCCATTGCTACATCTGTTTAACCCAGGTGTGTCAAACTCAATCGCACAGGGGGGCCAAAACTCTAAGCACATTTTAGGTCGCGGGCCGAACAGGATAAAAATTTATTGAACAGACTAAAACTAAACGTTTTTTTGAACATGAATATGAATCTAAACAGACAGGATACAATATTATTCCAAAATAAATAAACTTGAACTGAAAATCAGCAACTGTATTTCTGCTAAGGCTTACATTTGCAAACACCTGCTTTTTGTCTGGACACAAGATGTCGCACACTTTCATCACGCAGCTCTTCAGAAACTCTCCCTCGGTAAATGTCCGGGCTGATTTTCTCCTCTGCCGCAATAAAACTTGCTTTCACAGCAGCTTCACTGTGTGATTTCGCTTTGGTGAAAACGTCTGCTGTGATGTCAGATTCCTCTTCAACTCCTCTACCTTCTGTAGCTTCTGCTCTGCATTCACGTTTTTCAGCTTGTCCTGATGTTTTGTCTCGTAGTGCCGTCTTAGGTTATATTCCTTAATTACAGCCACATTAGCTCCACAAATAAGACACACAGGTTTACCGACAATGTCAGTAAACATATACTCAGCCTCCCACCAGTTTTGAAAGGTTCTGTTTTCAGAATCAACTTTTCTCTTGGCCATTGTTAGGAGCTAGCTTTGACTTCAAATTAGGGTTGTATACATCAACAGACGCTTGATTGATCTGACGTAATTGACACAGGAATGATCGCAGGTAGCCTATCGTTTGGTAAGGCAGCTGTTGCGCTGCATTATGGGATTTGTAGTTTGTGTTATCAGCGCTTCATATCACGGGCCATTAAAAAGATATATAAAATGATCTCGCGGGCCGGATGTAATTGAACGCCAGGCCGGATGTGGCCTGCAGGCCTTGAGTTTGACACATGTGGTTTAATCCAATGACTTCAATCTCGACCGTTACATCATTAAAAAGAAAAAAAAAACAAAGAGAAGAAAGACAGAGACAGTAGACACCAGACTGTCTGTCATTTTACCTCCTCTGTTGGCACTGTGGTATACAACACCTCGTCCAGCTTCTAGACAATTTCCAGCTCATATCTCCTAATTGTCTCTCCCGGCTCAGTGTCCATCACACTCCTCACATCATTAACCCCATGGTTAATGGGAGGGTTCATGGCTGCTTAGCTGGTTTTGCCACCATCTGCCTGTAGAAGTTAACCTGTATACTTACTGACCTCACCTGTTGCCTCTGGGTCTGAATACTCACCTGTCTCTCATCACTGTGTTGTGTCTGGGTTTTGGTTAAGAAAGCCCACACATATTTACCTGTCCTGCTATTTTCAGTCCACATCTTCTGTGTGACTCCAACGCAATCTTCTGGACACAGTTCAGAAATCAGGCTTGTTCACCTTGGTTGTATCTCTCCAAATATTGCTAAATCATTATTCTATTCCATCAGAAACAAAACAAAGAATAATTGAAGAAACCTCGGAGCCAGATGTATTTTACAATCCAATCTGCAAGTTAAAATTCAAAACCAAATTTGATGCCTGTTGTGCCATTTTCTGTATAGCTGCATGAATTTAACAGAACAGGACAAACACTCACACAAGCAGGTGTACTTTAATCTGCAGTGTCAATCAGAGTGGAAAAGATTTAGCCAGGCTTTCCGAGGCTCAAGAGGAAAAAGGCCAAACTTGCTTTAATTGTCAACCTGTGGATGGGGACTTGTGGTGATGTATTCTTTGTTTATCTGACTTTCTGTCATTCAGGTGTTTGACAGCCCTGTGGCAATGTGTTTTCAGCCACACACATGTAACCATTTAACAAGAGCGAAATGGGCACACTAAATTGTCTGTCAGACACAGACACTCTTTATCTAAGCCCAAACACAATTAGACACATAATTAGAAATGTCCCTCCTGACACATAATGTCCAATCATCCTCTTAGCACATACATCACAGCAATAGGATTACTGTACATAGCTGACACATGTATAGTAGGACCAAAATCACGAAAAACACACATAGCTGAAAATGAAAAAATTACTGGCTGTGAGCAGAGCCTACACAAGACAATGAGACTATGGTGAAATGAAGTCACACAACATCTATGATTAGGAAATTGTTTGTATTTTTAAAAGCAAGGTAATAGCAGAATGACAGCTGCTGGTAAATATGCAGGCATCCGGTACAAGACAGGAATAACAACAAATCTTTTCTGCTATTCAAAAAGATAACATTAACATAACATTGCACCTGTGACTGTGGGTATACAGTCCCAAGACAGAAACATTTTCCATAATTATGCAGAATACAGGAAGAAAGTGGAAGAGCCACTCTACACACAATGCCACCACTTCTGACATGTAGTCTAACTGCAGAAAGGAGCAGAGCCTTACTTGAAATGAATAAACATAAATGTTACACCATAATGGCTGTTTAGTATTAAGCTACTCATTCAAAAATAAACTTTGTCAAAACACAGGCTTTATTCTGTCTTGGTAACATGAATGCTGCATGTGGCCTGTGATGCCCAGTTAACTGCACTACAATCCTATCTACACACTTAGAGCTGACTACTCTTGGTATTTTCTTGTCCCTTGGCTGCATGGAAAAGGAGTCTGTTCCATGCAGTGGTCTTCTCGCTCTCATACTGCGCATGCTGCATGCTGGTCGCAACCTCTGACAACAGCAACATTATGTATAAGGCTATATGTCTTAAAGGGGAAAGCCTGTAACAATGGTCTCCATTTGTGAACCAAAGCTGCTGTGGCTACCTTCTCTGCCATAGCTCACTAGCTTTAGCTATCAAAACAGAGGAGTACCACGTCTGTCTCTCTGGCCTTGTGGGAGACTTTTGAAAGCAAAGACAGTGTGTGCACAAGTAGTAAGTAGATGGGAGTCAGGTAGGCCATTCAGTGGTTTTGCTTGGGATGAGTAAAATAATTAGTCTGCCACTTTATTTGGTGTTGATCAGAAATCATACATAGAACTCTTCCAAGAATGGCTGAGCAGTGATGAAATACAAATAGTACCTTTACTCAAGAACTGTAACAGTTGGTACTTTCATCAGCAATGGCAATAATACAACATCAAATCTTTAAACATGGGTGAGCCTGCATTATGAGTATATTGCTCTTCAGGGATGTTATTTACTAAGATTAAAGACTTCGAAATTTTTAGTATTGTCAATGGAAGCAAAATACTGCTGTTTAAAGGGAAAAATACATCACCTGGTTTAGTTGAGATTTTTTTAAACTAATGAATAAAGAGCTGAAATGGGTTTTGACAGGTCAGAAATTCTGATTCAAATTGCCATGCAATTATAAATAAGGACCATCAGAATACGGGCTTAGAGATAAGTCTGACACAGCTTTGTGTGCATTCATTGAATGGAACTAATGAGCTAATGACAGTTCGAACAATGTCAGCACTTTGAGTACAAAGAATGACTGCTGAAATCCCCAAGACGTGTTATCAGGCACAGCCAAAACACAACGAGCATTTTCAGGAATATAATGGAATAATAGCACCAGAGACCGGGGTTTACATCCGTATCACATCCACAGTGCCTGACTGTGGTTTAGGCAACAAAAGCACTTTGCTTAAGAATAGGAACAATTTTCTTACATTGTAAATGAACATACTGTATGTTGTGTTTGAAGTCACGGT
>NW_018128103.1:251639-266505 GCF_001952655.1 Monopterus albus | reverse complement strand
AACATAACCATAAAAAGTTTAATAATGGTGCAGTCACAACTGCAGGTTCAGATATTTAGACATTCAGAGCTTAACATCTGTACAGATGCTATTTTAGGAATATTCACATCTCGCTGACCAAAGGTTTTTGGGTTGCTAAATAAGAACTGAGAACTGAATCATGCAATACAATTTATTTGTATAGGACCGATTCGCAACAACAATTGTCCCAAGGCACTTAACATAATCAGGTCTAGAACTTAGACTAATATAAGGAGAACCCAACAAACCCTACTTGAGTAACAGCAGGGAGGAAAAACTCCTTTTACAGTTTTTCACAATTGCTAAGACAATAAACCCCATTCTCTGAACCAAATTCTCAATAGCCTAAACCAATCTGTCGAATAAATCACTCTTTATGCAAAACCTTAAACAAGTTCAGGCAGTTAGAGTCTGTTAGCAAATCTCATGCATTCTTTTTGCTAAACTCTAAACACATTCTCACTCGCTAAAACACAATGTGATGAACCTGTGTTGCAAACCACTAAACAGAGGACAGCAGAACTTAAACACAACTAAAGCACAGTTGTCATCGTTTACACACAACGATTCAAAATTGTTCACACTTGTTTCTAATTATGTGATGAGAATCATAAGCCAGTTCAAAGTGCACAGATGGCACATCCATCAACTATGAATAACAATATGAGAGGTAGAGGACTATGACGTGTTGGACAAAAAGGACAAGGAAGAGTAAGACCAGGAATAGAATGTGGTCCTTAATCCATACAGCACTGTCCTCGACCCAACAGAAGAGTTTTTTTCTGCATGGCGGTGGAAAGTCTATGACCGAAACCCATATACCAGGAACATCTCTTACAGGCATTGGAACTGGCCTGCAGTGACATAGACGTGCAGTCTTGTCAAGGCTGGATCCTAATGCACCCAGTGATGTTCAGCTAGAACTCATTGACCTGCAGTCTGATGCAGTACTGGCAGAGCACTTTAAGTCAGGATCTCTGTGGGATTTCTACTCTTCTCTCAAGGAGGAGAACTTTCCAAACATTAGAAGACATGCTCAGAAGATGTTGGTTCTCTTTGGCTCTACCTACATATGTGAACAAACATTTTCAATGATGAACTTTACGAAATCCAGGCATAGATCATCTCTCACTGATGATCATCTGTCAGCTGTGCTTCGCATCTCCACCTCAGACATTCAACCTGACTTTGATGCACTCATTAAAGCCCAGCAGAGACTAGATTTCTCTCACTGAACAAGAAAAAAGAAAACACCAAATGAGGTGGTTAGACAACAAATGTAGGCATGGAAAGACACCAACTAGCATTGAACTGGGACACTTTCTTTTTCTCAAAATCACAGTTCAGTGATGTCCAGTGACAGTTCAATACGATGTTATCTTGTTTAATGTTTGGAACACAAAGAAAATATTGTGATGTCTTTAGAATGCTAACAACCTTTACACAACGTTCCAACAGTATATGAAACTCAATGTGTTCTGGAGTGAATATGACTGGAAATGTTCACTAATATGAGTCACAAATGGTAAAAAATGTTCACATTTTGTTTATCATTGTTTTGGGAAATTTGATTGAATAAATGACATTTTTTGTAAGGCAACCTCACTTTTTCATTGCTCAACTATAACATATACTCTTACCAGCTTGTCAAAACAATGCTATTTATTGCTTTTTATAAAGAAATACAATTAATATTATGCAAAATTGAGTTCAGCCTTTTGGCCCGGCCCTCCACAATATTTTTGCTTCTCATGTGGCCCCATGGAAAAAATAATTGCCCACCCCTGGCCTAGCCCAACCGAAGAGATAAATGTATAGGCCTGGTGGGCTCAGGGTCTTTCATCTTACACCTGCCTGCGTGCAGTTTGGAGGTGCAAGATACTTGAGCGTGTAATGTTAATTATACCTGTGATCCTTTGAATAAATCAGCACTGTTTTGAAGTTACTTGGACTGTCTCGTCTCTCAGAGTTAGCAATGGTAACAAGAACCCTATCCTGCAAAAGCTAGCTTGGTTTTGAAGGCTCTGACATTTGTGAACATTTCATGCACAAACTAATCTTTCCCTTGTAGCTTCACGTTCAGCTCATTCATGTGTGTCAGTATGTCCCCAGCAAAAGCTAAATCACAAAGCCAATCTGTGTCACTCAGCTCAGGCAAATAGTCAGCTTTCTCAAGTAGCTCCAAAAATGAGCTAATCTCCTGTTTGAGCTCCCACACTCGTTGACATACTTTCCCCAAACTTAACCAGTGGATATTAGAGTGATAAAGCAAGTCCTGGTGATCAGCGTCAGTTTCTTCAAGAAACTTAATAAACAGACAATGCTGAAGTCCCCTTTCTCGAATAAAGTTAATGAGCTTTACAACTGTCTTCACTACGTGGTCAAGCTGCAATATGGATTTACACAGTGCGTCCTGGTGGATTATGCAGTGTAAAAAAATTACTTCCTGCTTTCACCCTCCCCCGGATTCTTTTGAGCAGCCCAACATTTTTTCCGGTCAGAATTGGTGATCCATCTGTGGTAACGTTGGCAAGCGTACTCCAAGGTAGCTTTTGCCTCTCAATGACCCCCGACACTCTGTCACTCTGTTTTCCCCTTTAGGGGTTCCATGGCCAAAAACTCCTCCGTTATGTCAAAATTGTCATTAATCCCTCTGATAAAAGTTAAAAGCTGAGCGGTGTCCTTTATGTCACTTTCGACCAGTGCCAAGGAATATAATGTAAATGACTCCGCTTTTTTGTTTAGCTTGCTAGCTAAGTCTTCGTCAGTTAGCTCAACATGGCGAGTCACTGTCCTGCATGATAAGCTAATTTTTTCAAATTTGTTCTTGCTCTCAGGACACAAGATACCTGCTGTCTCTACCATGCACTTTTTGAGAAACTCCCCTTCACAGAAAGGTTCAGTGGTCTCTGCTAATTTGAATGCCAGCAAATAACCTGCCTTTGTGCTTGAATCTTGGATGGCAGTTTCTCAGATAAAGGTGTTTTGCTGAGCCTGCAAACTAGCTGCCAGCCTCTGAGCAGTAGCCGTCCATTCTTGCGTTGACTAGTTGTTAGCATAATTAGCATGCTTGGTAGAAAAGTGATGGCTCATGTTGTATTCCTTTAAAACTGCGACTGTTTCTTGGCAAATAAGACATACAGCTTTTGACTGGAATATTTAGTTGTCCATTCCTTATTGAACACTCGGCACTCACTGTCAACTTTTCTTTTCTTTGGCCCACTCATTGTTGCAGATGGGTTCAGAGCAGTAGCAGAGTAATAACTGAGAGTAGCCCTGGCTCCGCAAAATCAAGTCAATGTATCACCGTGCCTAATGCGCCACCTGGTGGAACGCCAGGCATTACAGGACAAGGTCAAATGAATGCAGTCATAATTATGATATGATTTGATTTGGGCAATCCTGTACCAATCTTTGGCAGGCCGGATGTGGCCCGCGGGCCATACTTTGCCCACCCCGGTCTAGAACTTAGTTTGTAAACTGTCCTGAAAGGACTTTGTTGTGATTTGGCACTATACAAATAAAATTGAATTGAATTCTGGAGAGAGTAGCCACTGAACTACATCATCTCCATTTATAAAGAGTAACTGTAGATGGATGAAAATTTAAACTCTGGGAGATTACTTTGTAACCCATTACTTTGTGAATCTTCTGAGATTTCTCTCATTTTAAATTTAATTTAATTTTGTTTAGAGCTCCTCACCCTATCTCTAAGGGTGCGCCCGGCCACCCTGCGGAGAAAGCTCATTTCGGCCGCCTGTATCCGGGATCTTGCCCTTTCGGTCATGACCCAAAGTTCATGACCATAGGTGAGGGTCGGAACGTAGATTGACCAGTAAATTTTAAGTTTAATTTAATTTTGTTTATTTATTTATTTTGCAAGGCATGGTTCACATCAGCTGATGCTTATTGTGAAAACCAAGCTCTAAATGTTTGAATGCTTTTTGCAGTTTTTCACAATTGCTAAAACAATAAACCCCATTCTGTGAACTAAATTCCCAACAGCCTAAACCAATTTCTTGAATAAATCACTCTTTATGCAAAACCTTAAACAAGTTCAGCCAGTTAGACACTGTTAGCAAATCTCACACAGTCTTTTTGCTAAACTCTAAACACATTCTTATTCACTAAAACACAAGTCACTCTGTGATGAACTTGTGTTGCAAACTTAAACGCAATTAAAGCACAGTTGTCATTGTTTACACACATTGATTCAAAATTGTTCACACTTGTTTCTAATATGTGATGGGAAGGTACAAAATATAAGCCAGTTCAAAGTGCACAGATGGCACAGGTACAGCCATCAGCTGTGGATAACAATATGAGAGGTAGAGGAAGATTGTGTATACAAGGTGGTGCACGAAGAGGACGAGGAAGACTAAGAACAGTAATTTCAGATGAAATTAGAGCTACTGTGATAGACCATGTTCTTATGCATGGAATAACAATTAGGGAGGCAGGCCAAAGAGTTCAACCTCATTTGAGCAAATTCTCTGTGGCCACCATAATCAGGACATTCAGAGAAGAGAACAGGTAATATTTTACACTGTATTTTCATCATTTCAGTGAATGATTCACTTTGTCAATATACTGTAAAGTGAACTGGAAAAATAAAGAAAAGCTGTTCAAACAGACAGCATTTTATGTATAGTAGTAATTTCCATCATACCTTTACTACATGTATGCTTATTTTTTTTATAGTTTTGTAGACTACCATGTCAGGGTGGAAGAACTGCTATGTTCTCCCAAGAGCACGAGGTTTTCATTGTTGATATGGTCCATCAAGACTATTTAAATTTTGAAGGAATCAACAGTGTAAGCTCTAGAGCTAATTACTTATACAATATAACACACTAATCTTGCTTCATGGTACAGGCCCCTGATTGTTGACTGCAGAATCCAGGAGAAGTAATCTTACAAGAAGCTAAAACAGAATGTGAGCATTGCTCAGGAAGTTCTGAGATGTCCATCAGTTCATCATGGAGGATAACTATTGAATTATTGTTCAACCTGTCTTTTCAGTGTTTCTTGTGCCAGAAGTTGAAGTGTTATAATTCTAATTGAAAAATTCTGTCAGCATATCTTAGAGGCCAACTCCTCTCTTAATGCAATTACTGCTTCCATTGCTCAAAGAAGTCATCCGCACAAAAACAACCCTAATTATAGGCCAATAAAAATTAACTCTTGCACTGTAGAGGCAGAGAATTTTCTGAATGACAGCTACATTTGGAATGAATCCAGCAGAAGAAATAATGACTGCCTGTGAAAGATTATATGAGTATTACTGGGTTAATAAAAAGTCATAATATATGTGTTTGACTTAAGGGAACAGCCTAGTCTTTTTTTTCTGACTAGTCTTCCAAAATAAGTGGCAAAACCTTTGCCTCTCTATGCCTTTTACAACAACACATATTTTTTGATCTAATGCCCCTTTTGGAAAGATGCATTGCTTCCTGTGCTTACCAAAATGCTGAAAGATTGTGCTGTGGGTTATTATTAGAATCAGTCTTGAGATTTTGGGAAAAACAGGAGAGGACCTGAAACAAAAGGAAGGAATCTACCTTGTTTCTACCTTCAATTGCAAACAATCTACATTTAATAATACAGCATCATTGTGCTTCATTAATGTGTGCTTTGCCATGTGCATTGAACACTGGTGCAAAAGTGCCATTCCGGCTCATCCTCAGTCTCATCTGAAGATACCAGGACAAGTAAGTGTTTCCCAACTACAGCCTCTAACTGAGCATTGTTCAAACAACCCTGCAATAAAACCTGAATCTGTGAGTGACTCCTGACTGAATCTGATGCAGCCAGCACCGAGCTAGTGCAAAACAAACTGTGCTCTTGTGCACAGTGCACACATACAGCTCCATGAAAAATAATTTACACTTTAACAATCCAGCCTCATTTCCATACACAAATCCATCAGACCTACATACTCATCACTTCTACGTGCCAGCTACTTTCCTATCCTACAGTTTTATCTATTGGCTGGCTTTATTTTTTCCACATCATCTACATCTGCATCTACATCTATCTATCCATCTATCTATCTATTTATTTATTTATTTAAAGATCAGAGCATACTTTCTCATTAGTCTTCAAAACTGAACCCTGTGTCCAGCTGCATCCAGATATTGGTAATGTGGGTTAAGCACTTCCTTTTCCTTCTTGTACGTTCAGATAGAATTCCTTTAGTTTTTTTCTGCATGACATCGTACAGTGTGGGGTTTAGCAGTGCACATCTCATTCAATTTTTACTAGGAACAATACAAGTATTAATATAACTGATTAGTATAATCAATATACAAGTTAACTGGGAAAATGCAAAGACTTACATGAACTAGATTACCTTAATGGCATCATCTTCACTCTCAGGGACTTCATTGCCTACCCAGACCTTGTCATTCCACACCTGTCCACCTCATACCTTTATTAGTGCTTAGCAGTTTGGGACTAAGCGGTTTAGAAAATGGATGGATGGATGGATGGATGGACTTTATCTGCGAGCCCGTCTGCCTTGTGTGTCTGCTCATGGTTCCTCTGTCCTTTTATTGGAGATGTGACAGTGTTTCTTATCTTGACATTGTCACTCCTATTCTTGCAGCCTTTGGAATGGTTACTGTTAATATGACACAAAGCACTAGAGTTACACATTGCTCAAATTAAAATCATTATAATTCAATACAAAAGAAAAATTGTGACTATGTTAGATTCATAATGTTACAAAAACAAAAATGTTAGCATTAGATGCTAAGTGATACAGAAAGAACAACACCATATCTGAATCAAACTGGAGTCCTTTGAATATTTTTTGCCCTTTCCAGTTCACAGACTTAAACCAGTTTTAAACTCTTCTTCTATCCCATTTATTCCAAGCAGACTTCTAGCTGCATAAAGATCCTCCATGCTTTGAAATTACTATTTGCTGTTTCAAAACTTACTGTCACTGGGTGGCAGGTGAGGCTAATATACAGACCGTATTTTGATAACAGTATAGAAGGTAACAGCAGAACTTCTTGATCACATTGAACACGAATCCACTCGCATTTTAGTTAGGATCTCTTAGCCATGTCACTCACAGTTGATGAAAGCATATTACCAGGGCAACGAAACTAGTGACTGGAGGAAGAGCTGATGCCAAAGGACACATCAGAAAACTAGCAATTAGGGCACAATGTAGAGCTAACCAGTTACAGAATCCACTGTTATTCTCGCACAACAGTTTCCAGCAGCTACAGCTGTAGTCAGATTGACTGCATTCATATGCAAACTAGCAGTTTAGTGGAATGTCCCGGTTGTTGATTTAGCAAACAGGCTAATGTAACATTACCATAAAGACACTGCCTATATTAACATTATAGTCCTTTTTTGTACTTCTGTCTTTCTCCACCTGAGCTAGTTGCATAGGTTGTAAGTGGAAGCATGGACCTGGTACTTTTTCAGCCATCTCTCTCCTTCAGCTGCACTAATGTTGTGAATATTCCAAACTGAACCCAATCATACCCCCTCCCCTGCACACACACTATGCCTTGCATGAGCAAGACTGCCACCTTGTGCTTATTGCCTGAAACTAGCCAGGCTGACTCAGATCCGTTTTTTGCACACAGGCCAGGCAGAGGAAGGTGAGGAAAATTTAGGTGAATATGACCAAATGTTAACTGACTTGGAATCGGCGACTATACCTTTAAACAGACTGTAATGAAGGGGGGAGCAGTAGAGTGACACTATGTCCTGTCCCATTTGTACTGATTTATCAATGTATAAAGGTGTCAGATCTCATGTATGGATGGACTCAAAAAAAGGCAGACACTTGCCAAGAATAGCTCTAGAAGAACTTTTAATTAACAAAATCAGGACCCGGGAGGTAGAGGCTTTCACCAAGCATATCAACTCTGTGGATATCATCATCAAGTTCACTCATGAGGATGTCAAAGATTTTGGATTGTGCAGTCCACTTGGGAGGGGACAGAAGCCTGAAGGTAGAAGTATATCGGAAACCTAGACACACGGACCAATACCTGCTTTTTGACTCTCACCATCCACTCCAACACAAACTCATTAAAATCAGGACCTGTGAGGTAGAGGCTTTCACCAAGCATATCAACTCTGTGGATATCATCATCAAGTTCACTCATGAGGATGTCAAAGATTTTGGATTGTGCAGTCCACTTGGGAGGGGACAGAAGCCTGAAGGTAGAAGTATATCGGAAACCTAGACACACGGACCAATACCTGCTTTTTGACTCTCACCATCCACTCCAACACAAACTCAGAGTCATCAAAACTTTAAATCACAGGGCAGAGGAAGTGCCCACAATTGCAGAAGGGGCCAAGAAGGAGAAACTACACATCCAAAACTCTTTTAAGGCTAGTGGATACCTCCTGCTCCCACCTTTTGAGTGGGTTTGCGATGACACCACTCCCCTGCTCCCAGCTTTTGAGTGGGTCGGCAACGCTGCCACTCCCCCTCCACTCTCCTGCTTCCAGCTTTCGAGTAGGTTGACGATGACCCCATTCCCCTGCTCCCAGATCTCGAGTGGGTCAGTGATGACACCACTCTCCCACTTCCATCTCCTGAGTGGGTCAGTGACGACGCCTCTCTCCCACTTCCAGCTCCTGAGTGGGTCGGTGATGACACCTCTTTCCCGCTTCCATCTCCTGAGTGCTTCAGCGACGACGCCTCTCTCCTGCTTCCAGCTCCCGAGGGGTTTGCCGACGATGACGCCCAGAAGGGGTCGCCGTCATCTCAGCCCCTGCCTGTGCTTCCTCCAACAGAGCTGCATCAACCTTGCAGCTCACCACACCATTGGTCCTCCCCCCACAGCCGCCTCAGCCACCGTCCCAGCCGGTCCTCCAACAGCCACTGTCCCTGGCGTTCACCGTCCCTCGTGGGTCACCCTAGGTGTTCCTGTGTTTCTTTTTGGGCTATGTACACGGTTTTGGAATTTTGTTTTTTTGTGGACTGCATTCATTGTTTCTGGGACCTGTTCTTGGGTTTGTTATGGCAGGGGTTGTGTTTTGTTCTGCCTGTTGCCTGCCTTCCGGGCCCCCTTCTCCCACCCTGCTCCTTCTGGTGTGGGTTTTTTGTTTTTGGCTGTCTGGGATCCTGCCTTTAGGGGGTGGTACTGTCAGGTCCGCTCGGCGTGACCTGCCTCTCTTCCTCCTTACTCTCTCTCGTCCTGCGGGATCGGCGCCTCAGCTGTGTCGCATTCGGTAATCAGTGACTCGGTGGGTGAAGTGCACAGCTGAGGCGCATTCCATTGATTACCTCCCTTTCCTTATTTAAACTTCTAGCAGACGCTCCGTCATCGCCGGAGAATTAAATGTGTGTACTTGTACGTGAAATGAACAGCACAGGGACTGTGCTGTTCATTTCTTTTGTACGTTGTTTACATGTGTTTAGCTATACGTAACTGATTTCAATGCTGACAGTTCCTGTGCTATTGATTTCAGTGTGTTCGATACTCTGCTTCCCTGACAGCATTTGCTAATCCTCATGATTACCGCTACTCACCTGTCATATTGGTCCTCTGACTCTCCTGGTTCCCATAGTCCTCCTGTCTTCTCACCTGTCCGTCCTGGTCTTCTGACTCTCCTGGTGCCGTTGTTCTGCCTGCTTACCTGCTCATCTTGGTCTCGTTGGCCATTACTGCCCTACCCTGGTTATGCCCTGTACATATGCTCAGTTACTTTGTTTGTGTTCTCCATTAAACCACCTTTTTCACTAGCACCTGGGTCTGCATCTTGAGTCCTCTCTTTTTGTTCTCCCTCACTCCCTGGTGAGGGGACTCAACCATAAGAGTATGGCAACGTGTTTCCCTGCACAATGAAATTCTTACTTTGGAGTCCACCCTGAATGCCAAACAAGAGTGAAAAGAAATATAATATAATATAATATAATAAGTATATAAAAATATAATGAAAACACCTGCATCAAAGCTGTACGTATGTATATAACTATGACAGTAAGTTCAAACACACTGATAAGTTATTGTCTTTACGTAGCTGACATCTTCATATTTGGGAGGATAATGAAATATATTGCCTTATTTCGTCTCAAAACCTGCACGTTAATGTGTCCTGTACTCTTGAAAGGTGTGCAACGTACAATACTCAAAGATAATACATGTGGAGATCTGAACTCAAACATCCTGACACTAACATTTACCCCACCTTTACCATCTGCTCTCACCTGCCAGATTGTAAGGCTCATTGTATTGAGTCTACAAAGAGGCACAAGAAAATTGATTTGTGTATTTTACTTTTACATCTTTCTTTATAATTTCCTGCACATTTATTTTATTTTGAGGAAGTATTAGGGCAGGGTACAGTAGTTTGGAAACAGGAATGGTTTTGGACAAAACTGGGGTCACACTGGATTGAGTCTAAATTGTGTTGGTGATAGCACTTTTAACAAATCAAAATAAAGGTCTTTGTTAAGTCAGTGCTCATTGTTGATCCACCCTCAACCTCTCTCCACCTTCTTCCCTTTTTCCTTCCTCTTCCTCCCATACTTTTTAATCTAATGTTGACCTCCTACTAATCTTCTGTTTGTGTGATGCCTCATCTCTATTAACAAATCACTTTCCAGTGAAGAATGGCATGGCACTACAGGGGTGGGGGGGCCAGAGAGTATAATTAGATGAACAGAGAGGAATTGACTGGGAATGAGAAACAAATCTGAATTTGTTTTTCTGATGAATTGCAGCATGTTATTAAACCACCTCTTTTCACTGCAGTGTGGTTTCGGAGAAACTGTTTTGATGGCCAGAGCTGAATTGCCTGGTGACCAGAGAGAGTGAGGGAAAACAGGTTGTTACAGACCAGTAGGTGGTTTGAAAATAGAAGCTCTTTAATACTTGACCCCCGGACAAGTAGTTTGCCATGTTCTACTGTACATATGAGAGCGCTTCCATACTGGCTGCTGTTTTGCCCAAATAAACACCAGCAGTCATGATGATAAATGTTGCAGTGGAATGCACACTCACAATGGGGGCAATAAACAAAGTGCTTCAGTTGATATGATCCCAACAATAGGTACTAGCACATGAGCAGTGAAACTGGTCAAATGTTGAGCACACAGTCACTTGAATCAGCCAGCAATTCTAAAAGCAAACAGAAAAAAAACTAAATGCCAACACTAACCACATCAGTATCGTATAAATGAAAGCATAGACACAAAGAGGACACAAATTTACTAAACCTGTAGCAAATTACCATGAGGTGCACAATATATTGCAGCACTATGGTTTTGTTTTTGTATTTACCAACACTGATGATGTAAATGAGCACAGCCACAGGTATTGACTTGAATATGCCACTGATATGAATGATTAGAATGATAAGAATCTGCTGCTTCTATTGTGCACATGTGGACCGAGAGGGAGAGTAGAAGAAAGTCTAAGTTTACAGGAGATGAACATTAATATGGCTAGAGAAACCAACAGTTGTATTTTGGAGATGAAATCATGTTGTCTTCTACCAGCCAGATCTCTTATTTCATTCAGTAATTGAAGCATGGTTTGACCTTAAAGCTTGTACAAGTCTTTCACCTTGTCCTCTGATGACTGATGTTATTTAAAAAAAACTCTCTCCCTCCTCAAACATATCAGATGACTAACATCTGCCATGCTGACAGCAGTGCCACAAAGTTTACACCTGTTTTCTCCTTATGTTACATTTCAGCTGCAGTTCCCTCTGTAACAGCCGTGGTAAATCAGATGCTGAAGGTATTTTTTTTAATAAATTTCCATTCTCTTCTCCCTGATTTTTGTGTCCCTGAATGGCAACACCTTCAAATACATATTGCATTAGGGCAAATAAATTCCTGTGGTGCTGCATTTCTTCTGTTTCTCTGCTGCAAAACCCCACTATGATTTCTTAGTAAATATGAATACATGCAATTGCATGGTTTAGCAGCAAAAAATGAGCAGCAAAAACCTTAGTAAATTTGTGAATAAGTGTAACTTTTACGGAGTCAAACCCATCTGTAACACCAAATGGGAAAGCATATAGTTTGAGCAAGGTAGAGCATAGGATGAACATTTTCTAAACCATTACCCCAGATCCTGAGCTCACAACCACATCTCATTTAATTTTCTTACTTTAGTATTTCAATGTAAAATTGTATTTAAATAGTATATTTCCATTCCCAGTAGGATTGCAGAGTCACAGTATGTTCTTTTCCCATCTTGGCTTCAGTGAAAATGTCATTGCCATTGGAATCATGTTGTGAAATCAGGATATCTGGAGGCCAGCTGGACTCAGGAGCACAAACACACTGGAAGCAAGACGTATGCATCGTGAAGGTACTACTGAAGCATGATTCCATTCATTCCGCATTGAAAACAAGATGTGAGTGGCATGTTCTCTGTGTTTAAAGTCATCAGAACAGCTGTCTGTCAGTCAGCAGGACAGCAATGTGACAAAAAGTCTATTCCAGGCTGACCAACAAAACAAATGTACTGGACAAAAATAGTTTTCATGTAAGACCATCAAGAAGAAATCATGTTTTTATGTAGCCTAATGTAGCCTATGGATTTATTGATTTTTATTGAAAGTGAAACTCAAGCAGCCTGATCAGTCATAATAGATACCAATAGAAACAGGAAACAATGATATCTGTGTGATTTAAACCACTGACTGTGGACATTATGCTTCACTAAACACTGCAGAGGGGGAGAAGACATCAAGCATAACAATATGTAAGGGTTATACAAGAGAGGCGTGTCTCAAATTCTGTGTGGATTGACTCATTTGATATACTGGAATTCTATCTGCAGCGCGAGACGGGCATGAGACACACATAGAAAGTGCTTCCAAAAACACTTCCAGTGTGGATCATAGGTTAGAGGTCAAATGAGGTCTTTAGCGAGTTGACCTCAAGCAGTGAAGATGTCATTTCTGCAAGTCTGTGTTCTGCTTGTACAACAACTGTTTCATAAATTCATAAACTGCTCATACAGTCTCCTCTTCTGACTAGGGACCATTGCCCTCTCTGCTCAGCTCTGTGTGTGTGTGTGTGTGTGTGTGTGTGTGTGTGTGAAGAGCATAACCCCACACTTATACAAACAGGGACCAACATGGGGAAACGCAGTGGAAGAGCTAAGCAAAACAGACCATAGCAGATGGAGGTCAGAATAAAAAAATGAATAATAAAAGCAAACTAACAAACAAATAAAACTGAATTAAATTAATTAAACAATATGAAATCAATAGGATATAATAAGAAGAAGACATAATAATAACACATGACAGTAAAGGATAGTCTAGTCAAAAGACAAACCAACACTTTTATCTGCTTTCAGTTACTCAGACTGTTCCAGTCATTTGGAGCATAAAAAGCAAAGAAATAACTTTTTATGTTTGTCTGAACTGTTTCTTCATTTATTCCAGCTCCTCCACCATGAAAAAATGTGGACTGGTCCTGGGCATGAAACTCCCAGGCCAAAGATTGGTCCCACTCTGGCCCTGCTTCGGTGCCAAACATTACTGGGTCTCTTTCATTGTTCCTTATTTCATGGCGATATCTGTGAACGCCACTTGTAATAGTTCAATGTACTGTAGTAGTTAAATATAATTTACAGCCATGTCCAAATTAATTTAGTTTGTATTTAAAAGATGGAACAAACAAAACTATTATTAAAAGTAATAATTACAGATGGGTCAATAATGATTTCAAACGTTCTTTTGTCTCTGGCTTCATGTTTACAGTTTCTGAATTATCCACATTTTAAATAAAGATGGCATGCAGCCATAGTTTCCACTGCAGTTACAGAAAAAACAAACAAACAAAAAACTCACTGGCCTCTGATACCACTCACAGTTCTGCATTCACGGTTAATAATGGCAAAGGACAGAGAGCGTCATCTATTTGTAACACTGAAAATAATGAGTGGCCACTGCTGCTGAGATGGCAGCATGCCAATACCATAAAGCGAGACATCTTTAAATAAAGAATAATAATAACGATAGAAAAACAATTGAATATTAAAGCTGCAATGACCAGTATTTTTATTCTGAGTGAACAGTGGGTTAGATAGCTTGACTTGCTTACTTGGGTAGGAAACATGGCGCCCACCGAGGTGAACGTGTTTGCCCGTTCCACTCTTGAACGCCGGCTTTTTCTTCTTTTATGTGTGTTTTTTTGCTTTTTCTGCAGTGCACCAATGTCATGCACTGCTTACATACAACAAACAGGCATTGCTGGATATTGCCAACTCACAAAGCCACTGGGAAATTACTGGTTTCATACCACTCCCCCCGGAGCTACAACCCATTGTCCACTCCGGCAACAACAACAACAATGGTGAGGAAAGCCACCATTGCCCTCGGGGAGTCCCCAGAGCACCAGGCACAAGCAAGCAGGCTGAAATCAGGAGAGCGACTCGGAGATGGAGACGCAAATGGGGCAGGTGAGGGGGACTCCATGCTAGGCCAGGTACGCACAGTCCTGAGTTAGATCAACCCCCACAAAGCGGCAGGACTGGACAACATTCCTGGGAGGGCTCTCAGGGCATGTGCCAGCGAGCTGGCTGATGTTCTCACCAACATCATCAACATCTCCCTCAGCCAGAGAATCGTTCCCACCTGCTTTAAGACCACAACCATTGTCCGCCTTCCCAAGAAGAGCCTGGTCACCTGCCTGAACGACTACAGGCCAGTGGCACTCACCCCAATTATTATGAAGTGTTTTGAGAGAGTGATGCTAGCCCACATCCACAGCAGTATACCGGACACCCTGGACCCCCTGCAATATGCCTACCGGCCCAATAGAGCCACCTCCTACGCTACTGTGGCTGGCCCCCACTATTCCCTTTCTCACCTGGAAAATGGAGACTCC
>NW_018128103.1:251019-251596 GCF_001952655.1 Monopterus albus | reverse complement strand
AGGACTGCAGCCAGCATTGTTACAAACCCTGGCACCCCACAGGGATGTGTCCTCATTCCCATCCTCTACACCCCGTTTACCCACGACTGTGTCACCTCCCACAAAGACATCATCCTGAAGTTCGCGGACGACACCACAGTGATAGGTCTGATGTCATGGTGCAAGGACAATAATCTCAGCCTCAACACAGACAAGACGAAGGAGATGATAGTGGACATGAGGAAGGAGAGGAGATCTCATCAGCCACTGTCCTTCCGAGAGCTTGAAGTGGAGAAGGTATGATAATGTATTTGTGGATATGTGTGAAATTATGTGTGTTGACAAATTGACTGTTGTTACATGTTTGAAAGAATAAATCAAATCAAATCAAATCAACCCAAAGTGAGCAGCTTTAAATACCTGGGCGTCCACATCAGTGAGGACCTCACTTGGACACTTAACACCACACAGCTGGTCAAGAAGGCCCAATGGCGGCTGTACTTCCTGAGGAGGCTGAGAAGGTTTGGCATGTCACCTAGGATCCTCAGCAACTTCTACAGCTGCATCATTGAGAGCATCTTGACCAGCTGCATCACTG
>NW_018128103.1:250508-250888 GCF_001952655.1 Monopterus albus | reverse complement strand
CACCTTAAAGGACCCCCCCCGCCCCTAAAACAGACTGTTCACACCGCTACCCTACAGGAGTGTGAAATGCAGGACTTCTAGACTGACAAAGTCTTTCTTTCCAACTGCCATCAGACTCCTAAACAGCTGACAGGAGTATACAATCAGGACTTACTTCATGTACTATAATTCCACCTGTACTGTTTACTGTTCCAAGTTTGCACATGCACATCTGCACATGCATAATTTCACACTCACTGCTGCCTATTGCACATCCAGCTCCGATGTAGCATATATTCTCTCTTTATTATATATATATATATATATATCTCCCATCTTGTGCAGGGTTAGCCACTGGTGAACAGTACATCTTTCCAGCTTTGGCTTTAGGGGTGGACAAC
>NW_018128103.1:247247-248914 GCF_001952655.1 Monopterus albus | reverse complement strand
AGGAGCTTCCATGTTGTGCAGAGGCAGGTTATTGGGTGGTAGTTGGATGGTACTGCTCCCTTCTGAGGGTCCTTCAGGATCAGGACTGTCCAGCCTTCAGTTAACCACTCAGGGTGGGTTCCATCTATTAGTAGCTGGTTCATTTGTCCCGCCAGGCGCTCATGGAGTGAAGTTAGCTTCTTTAACCAGTAGGCGTGGATCATGTCAGGGCCTGGTGCTGTCCAGCTCTTCATACTTGAGACCCACTCTTGAATGTCTGCCATTGTGATGATTACTGGGCCTTGTGCAGGGAGGTTGCTGTGGTCTGCTCTCAGGTTTACCAGCCACTGGGCATTGTTGTTATGTGATGCCTCCTTCTCCCATATGCTCTTCCAGAACTGTTCAGTCTGTATATGCAGACAGGATAGCTCTATACGCAGACAGGATAGCTCATCGCCCGGGTCAACAAGGTCCGCATCAGGTGTTGAGGAACCAGGGAAACCTGATGAGAAGTGGGCTACTGGAACAAGACATTCATGGACAAGAGAGGAGAACAGGGAACTATTGGAATGCTACTACACAAGTAATCCCAGTGAGAGGGGTTACATGCGGAGGATGTGGGACCTATGGATACTTCGAAACCCAACATGTACACTAACATCGAAGCAACTAGTAGCTCAGTGCTATAACAATCGCAAGAAGAACCTGCTATCACAACTAGAGATGTTTTCATTTTAATGTGGTTGAAATCATCACTGTAATTGATTTTGTGACAATCTAGGATATATCTCACCCCCACAATCAGAGATTGGGTACCAAGCCCCAGTAACAAGCCAAGATGAGTTTAAGGCAAGAGCAGCTGACCTGAGATTGAAGATCACAACCAAGATGGACACCTGGAATCTCCGTGGCCAGTTACCAAAACTAAGTGAAGTGCCTTCTGAAAGTCTAGTAGAGGATGTGAATGCAGCACTACAAACAATCCCTACTACGACCATCACTGAGACCAACAAGCTCATATACACCACAGCAACCGTGATCCTGGAGATGCATGGCTATAAGTTCAACTGTAGTAGTAAAAGCAAACTGAATATAGTTAATAGTTATTAGCATAGTTGATAGGCCAATGTTAGTTAAGTATCATATGTAGCATGGTCAGAGATGACCTCTCTGCTCTTTTGTAAGGGCCTCTGCACGAACATTGGGCGTCAGGCTTCCTGTTTTTCAGTACAGGCTGCAGGGGGTTCCCAAAATAGAGAAGTGTAACTATGGTGGGGGCCCGTTGGACGTCAAGACCTGGACAATTGCAGGAAGCTGGGAAATAGCCATATAGTTAGCTGCAGAGCTTATCAGAGAGAGAGTGTGGGTGTATGTGAGGACTTGAGAAGACTAACCTGACTGACTCCGAACCTCTGCAGAGGCCCAAATCAAGGTGATCCTGTGTCTCGCCCTTAAAAACCTCTTATCACAATATATTGTATAATAAATGATGATTGGCACTGCAGTGATTCTCCCTGCGAATTAATTAGATACACGACACAACAAAGGCCATAAGGAGCAGAATCCTCTATGGAGAAGGAGGTTGGAGACCAAGATCAAGGCAGCACGGAGAAAAGTTAGCCAGCTATCAGAATTGCAGAAAGGTGTGATATATATATATATATATATATATATATATATATATATAT
>NW_018128103.1:231634-246604 GCF_001952655.1 Monopterus albus | reverse complement strand
ATATATAAAATTCTCCACTCACCCCAATACTCACCAATACGCCTAGAATTTGACGCCTAAGATTAGGTGTCATCCCTGCAGTCAGAATGCCAATTGCATGCTCCCTCAAAACCTGCGACATCTGTGGCATTGTGCTGTGTGATAAAACTGCACATTTTAGAGTGGCCTTTTATTGTGGCCAGCGGGCTTATCGAACATCACACCCGGCCATATGTCTAGCAAATCTCCATTCCCTAACTAACAAAATGGACGAACTGCTGCTCGTCAATCAGACTAACTCTGATTTTTCACATTCTGTGGTGTTATGCTTTGTGGAAACATAGCTTAATGACTCGATCCCTGACGAGGCTGTTCAGCTGCCAGGATTTCAGATCTACAAAGCAGACCACATGAAAGAACTATCTGGAAAAAAAGAGGAGGAGGCATCTGTTTTTACATTAATGGATGTTGGTGTAGTGATGTCACAGTGCTGGAGACAACTTGTAATATGAACTTAGAGACATTATTTGTTAACTTTAAACTGAAAAAACCCTGGTTTACTATGACCTGGATGACTGAGAATCTGCACAGACATTAACCATTTCAGTCTCCTAGAGAATGTTTTTTTGTTAATCCTGGTTGGTGTTCAACACCCTTATCCCAGACATTGTCCACTCCAAACTGACCCAGCTCACTGTGCCTGTCCCCACCTGTCAATGGATCACCAGCTTTCTGACAGACAGGAAGCAGCAGGTTGGGGAAAACCACATCCAGCACCCAGAGTATCAACACAGGTGCTCCCCAGGGATATGTGCTCTCCTGCTGTTCTCACTCTATATTGACAGCTGCAACTCAGGAGACCCCTCTGTAAAAATCCTGAAGTTTGCAGATGACACAATAGTCATTGGTCTCATCCAAGATGGTGACGAGATGGCCTACAGACAGGAGGTTGAACAGCTGGTCCTGTGGTGTGGCTGTAACAACCTGGAGCTGAACACATTGAAAACAGTGGAGATGATAGTGGATTTTAGGAGGAGCTCCCCCACCCTGTCTCCCCTCACCATACTCACTGTATCAGCAGTAGAGACCTTCAAGTTCCTGGGCTCCACAATCTCTCAGGACCTGAAGTGGACAACCAACATCAGCACCATCACCAAGAAGGCACAGCAGAGGATGTACATCCTGCACCAGCTCAGGAAGTTCAACCTGCCCCAGGAGCTGCTGATATACTGTAATTCTACAGAGGAATCATTGAGTCTGTTCTCTGCTCTTCCATCACTGTCTGGTTTTGCTCAGCAACCAAACAGGACAGGAACAGACTCCAGCAGACAGTCAAGGCTGCAGAAAGAACCATCGGTGCTGGCCTGCCCTCCATGGAGGACCTGTACACCTTGCTGTGCAACAACGTACATATGTACATTAGTTACAGTAGCTCTTTTAACTTGTATATATGTACTGTATGTGTGTACATTTTTGTGTTCTTTTTTTTACTTGTGTCTGGTTTTATTCTGTTTTTATATTGTTCTGAACATCAGGGCAATAGAGGTTATGCTTATATTATCTGTCATCTTTCAGCTCACATGGAAAAAAAAATGGAGGACAAAATCTTCTGTTCATGCTGAACTTGAGGAAACATATCAGAAATGAGCAGTTTTGAGGAAATAGCATGATTTGGCCATTGCACAAATGACATTGTTAGTCTTGTATTCATGGGGCTGAGGTGTGTTCATGCCAGAGCTGGATACATGTGACTTACAAACATGAATATGAACTGTAATTACAACAAAATTGGATATGACAACACTGGGCATTAAGGCCTGTAATGTAAATATAGCCATAGTGCTGATTAATGATTTAAATGTATTTTCAGGGGTTTGAGACCTAGGAATAAAATTATAGCTGCCTCCATTTTATTGAAGGGGAGACATACACCCCAGTATTAATTTAAAACCATGACAAATAAATAAATTCTACTTGGAAAGCCACTGCTACAAAAAGCTGAGAAAAAGTTTACTTGGTGGACCAACCTTTATGTGATCAACAGTTGCAATAAGGATCTTGTGGTATGTTTCTAGTGAGTGTTAATTTTGACTTTGTAACTAAGTGGTTTGACTGTGCAGTGACTTTGAGTCAGTCCTCCACAGTGGTGCAGCACATTTAGTGTGAGCAGATCACTCTGCTTTACAGCTTAATAGCTGCAGGCAGGGACAAGACAGAGGGCGTATGGCAGCCACCCTCTGACACACAGATGGCAAGACTAATTATTAGAGCGTAGGCTTGTAGCACACACACACATATACACACAAAGCACAGTTTCTCTGCATGTTACAGAGCTACATACAACATCTAAAATCAAAACCTTTTACTGGGACATAAAATGTTACACTGAAATTTTACTGCACACCAATGAAATCATATGATTACACTACACACTTGACCTTTGCCATATATTTGAAGACATTTTCACAAGTTTTACATCGGTCAGAATTCCTGCAGTACTTTATTATAGGCTAAGGCTCTAAATTGTGCTGTAAATGTGCAAGACTAGCAAAAGCACTTCAGTACTCAGTTACTTTAGTGGAAATCAGAATCAGCTTTACTAGCCAGGTGTATTGGACACACAAGGAATATAACTCTGGTACAGTGGCTCTCGTGTGTATGTGCAGTGTTCTTCTGTAAAGCAACGAGTAGACAAGTGAACAAGATAATACTGAGAGAACAAGAAAAGAAAGCGAATGTGCAAACAAGAAAATGGAATGTGCATTAGGAAAATAAAATTGTAGCCAGTGATGTTTTTCAGGCTTCTCCATACAGACGAGGGGTATTTGGCTGAAACCTGGGTTACCAGCTTTTCAGAGTAGCTCCTCTTTGCTGCTCTGATCGCCCTTGTCAGTGTGTACCTGGCTTCCTGTACAGGATTCTGTCCTCACTTCTATAGGCCTCCTTGTTGACACGACAAAGCTGCCTGAGTTTTACAGTGAACCACAGCATGTCAGTGTTGTGTGTGCAGAAGGTCTTGGTGGGCACACACACGTGCTCACAAAAGCTGATGTATGATGTCACAGTGTCAGTGAGTTCATCCAGGTCTGTAGATGCAGCCTCAGATTCATTCCAATCTGTGCAGTCAGAGCAGGTCTGTAGCTCTGACTTTGCCTGCTCAGTCCATCTCTTCACTGTTTTGACCACAGGCTTTGCAGCAAACAGCTTCCGCGAACAGGCGGGGTGTGGCGAGTTCTGAAGTTCTGAATCTGTCTCCCGGTTGTTTTTAGCCCTTGGCTCACTTTGGACTGCTCCTGTATGTTTTTGGATTATCTGCCCATAAGGATTTCTGATTTGTTTCTCTGGTTTTGTTGTTGTGAGTTTTTAGTTTTCCTACCTAGCTCCTTGCCTGAACTGTTTTAGTCTATATTCTTTGTATTACTTCAGGTCAGGTTGTCAGGTTGAGCTCTCTAATTTATATCCTTAGTCCTTTGTTCAATATCTTGCATGGTAAAGTTTTACAAGAACAATTCCCTGGCCAGAGTCAGCATTTTGAGTCCATCCCGTACCCTAGACCTACCACATTATGTTATATACAGGTGCGAGCAGTGTGCTTGTCCACTCAGGCATTGTTGCTGGTTTCTGACACTGTATTGGGTGCTGTCTACAGCAAACACACAGGAAGGTGCTGTAGAAGGACAAAATTACCAAATGCCAAATTTGATTGTTCTATGTATCTCTCTATAGATGTGAGGGCACTCATTGAAATAACTCTTTCCATCGCTCTTACCTCAACTTCAACCACCAAAACTAAATACCTAACACCAATCCTGCCCTTAATCTAAACCTAATTTGAATATTAATCCTAAATCCAAGTCTTAACCCTCTAAAAGCCCTTTCAAGTTGTGAGGACGAGCTAAAATGTCCTCACAGTGATGGTGTCAAACAAAGATTTATCCAGACAACCACAGAAAAACAGGTACACTTATACTGTACACACAGTCACACTTGTGTTTCTATCTTTGTAACGCTCACTGAGAAAATGCCTCCCTCCCATTCAAGTTGTACAGCATGTGTGCTGGGTTCTACTTTCTTTTATATTGTTCTGTTGTTTATATAAATACACAGCTTATCTTATTAACAGTGTGTTTTGGAAGGAATCAGAAAAGGAAGCAGTTGGGTCACAGACCGATGAGCCAGTCAGTAACAAGGAGCTATGCTTTACAGCTTAATAGCTGCACACCATCACTGTGAGTACATTTTAGCTCGTCCCCACAACTTGAAAGGGCTTTTAGAGGGTTAAGACTTGGATTTACACAACTGCAACCCATGACCCCAAACTACAACATTTCAAATTTTGAGTGGCAGATGGTCACAGCACATTGAAGGCTGACAAGCTGAAACATGTCACAATAATGTTGTCCTTATGGAACCAGTGTTGCTCACCTCTGACCTGTGTTTTCATATTGTTCAAAATGAAACTTTATGTCAACTTATTTCAGAGTTGGTGGCTGCATAACATTTGAACTGATTTAAACTTTAACAGTTACAATAGTAAAATCCTAGACAGTTTCATTTATTAATTAATACTTAGTAAAAGCAGATGTTACTTCTTTAAAGCCATTTTAAGTGGGTAGAGACCTACTTCCAAACATCAGAATACATCATAAATATTCAAAATTCAACAAATCACCACTCAACTCAAGAGCCCTTGTGCCCTGTAAAAAAAGCATCTGCGTTCAGTGGAGCAGTTGTTCTTTGGTTGTTTGTTTCTGGAACAATTAAGATTCTGTGAAATCCACAACAATGACTATAGGTTGCATTTACCCTGCTGAGCTGACAGAAAACCCCTAGCGCCATCTGGCCCCCACCCTGTAACCTGAGGAAGGTGAGTCCCCACAATGTGAGAATGTAAACAGGGTCCAATCCCCATAGTCAGAGCAATGCCAGGTGCACACAACGACAGCAATGTTGTGTTTTTGGAGTTTCAGGCCACTTCAGTGGTGCAGGGCAGAGTGGATTAAGAATGAGAGTGGCAGCATCTATTGATTCTATAAGGACCATTTTTCACAGTCATGGCGGGTCATGGGAATGTCAAATAGTTCCAAACATTAGCAGCAGCCAGTGCTGTAGTACTCGAGTCCAGGACTCTAAACTGAGTCTAGATATTCAGTACTCATGACTTGACTCTGACTTGAGCACAGATGACTTGAACTTCAACTCGAGCCCTGACTGCATTCAGGCTCGGAAGTTGGTGAGGACTCAATTTTTTTCCCCTTTTTTATAATAGGCTATAATAATTTGGTATAAGATACTGATATTAAAACCTGTTCATCTGCACCATGTTGTATCCGTGATATCCAGTTCCATCAAGTGTACACTCCACCTTTCTAGAAAAGATTTTTATGTGGTGATGCAATACACCAGAGGTTCCATTAACTGAATATTTTCCATAATTGAAGGAATTTTTATTAATGATGGAAAAATCTGAAGGTCGTCCATCACTTTGGCAGATTAGAACACAGAGGGTGATCTACACTAAATTAAAGTTAGGCTATAGGCTACTAAAAAGCCCATATGGTTGCTATGGCATTGATAAATGAGGTGAAAAAATTGGAACTGATGTGGTGGATAAAGGAAAACTGAGACCTACTCAACACACCTCGATCTCTGTGAGCTGGCAGCCCATTAAGACCTATGGACGGGAGGAAATGGAATGCATCTGTGACTACTATGGATCACAGAGGGATAGAGCTGTGCCTCTGGTGCAGAAGGAGCGCACGCAGCGGATTCCTTCCAGTGAAATGAATGCAACAGGATCAGGAAATCTCACATTCAGAAGAACTTCTAATCACTTCCAGAGAGAAATGTTTCCAAACTTCAAAACTTTGGCTGAAGTGGAGCTGGCAGGTTCAGTCTCCGATGTGTTCAGCAGAGCATGGATTCAGCTTTCAGATCAAAATTATAAGGGCCGTGAAATACCTAGTGACAATCAGCTCTGCAGCAGGTCAGCTGAATTCAATTTAGTTAGCCTACCTTCTTGTAAATGGGTTCTTCATATTTTAATGGTTATTGTCTAATTTTGTAAAATTGCAGTGTTCATATTTGCTTGTTTACACACATTGGCCACAGTGTTTTTAGTAGCCTTTGGGTGTTGACATGAAAAGTGGCTGCACCTTAGTTTGTTCTGTATAATAATTATTTAAAAAAAATGAAAAAAGCCATTAAATGTGTCTTATCATTTAAAAAAGAAAACTGAGGTTTAGTAATAAATTATGACAGAATTTTTATGAAAGAAAGTGGCCTTGGGCTATATAAGTTACAGCTTGAGGTAATTTGTACCAAGACCTATGAGATGCTGGTCATACAGCAAAAACATGAAGACTCAAGATTCAAGATTTTTATTTGCTATTTATGCATAAACAGACAGTCTAGGGATATAGGAATTACTGTGCAGCTCTCTTGGAGTCAGGTAAAGAGTTAAAAGCCAGAAAAGAACACCTAGTCTGAAAATAAAGTTACATAAGAGTGACATAGTATAAAAACGATAACAATACAAAAAATAAGATAATAGATGAGATGGTGAGCTTCAAATATTGTACATAGTATTTCACATAGTGGAGTTGGATATGGTGTTTCACTTAGTGAGGTAATAAGGGGTTATTGCACATGTTTCTCATATTTTTGTATTTGCCATCAGTCTTACTGCAGCAGGGAAAAAGCTGTTGTAAAGTCTCATTCTGTGTGTGATGATACTGTCCGCCCTGCTGTGCCTGAGGCTGTAGGTGCAGTTTTTGTATCTGAGTAGGGTATGTGTGGTGTTACCATACCAGACTGTGATGCCAGTAGTGAGGATGCTCTCTACCAGTCCTCTATAAGCCTGGGTGAGAGGGCGACGGTTCAGCCCAGTTTTTCTGAGCCGCCCGATGAATTCTAGCTGCTGCTGGGCTTTCTTCACTGTCGCAGCTTTATTCAGTGACCACCTCAGGTCAGATGTCACCTGCAGGCCCAGGAACTTGTAGCTGTTAGCCCTCTCCACCTCAGTCCCTTTGATGGTCAGAGGCAGCAGAGGGGAGGGATTCTTCCTGAAGTCTACTATTATTTCTTTTGTATTGTTTATGTTGAGGCAGAAATTAAAGGCAGAAGACAATGTGCGAGGAGCAGAACATGAATATAAGCAATGTAATTGAGATGTACAGCTAAAATGTTGGAACTGTGGAGGTAGTCACACTGTGGCCTATGGGGTATGTGGAGTTGTGAAGAGAGATTTTTTGTGATTCTTGCATTTTTCACCCTGTGAGATGTAAATCACTTTTCCCCACTCTTTTAATACAATCATTTCACATTTTCTTCTTACACATGTACTAATGATTATTTCAATAAACACACATAAATCATTTTATAATTATCTTTACTTACTAAAAGCTTAACTTTTCTAAGCATTCTGCCACAGCATTTTAATAATAATTCCTTTGTCTTCTCCAACCTCCCCTGGAACTTATTCTTTCTCCTCTGCCTTCTCTGTATCTCGGTGCTCTTTGAGGCCCATATTTACAGCCTTGCTGACATAGGGAGAGTGGAGTGGGAGGAAGGTGTGCTACATTTATTAAAAACGGAGTAGCTTTCAGAGTAATTGGTAAAGCTAATGATTTGGAATATATACAGCGGTAGCTATAGAAATGTGGACAAGTGAGGGTGAAGTGGTAGTTATAAATTTTTATAATCCTTGCAGAAAGCTGGAGCTAGACAGATTAAGACAGAGGAAAAGGATGGTGGTAAGGTGATAATGTATGGTGGTTTTAAAGCTTATAATAAAAGGTAAAGAGGGGATGGAGAGGAAGGCAGTTCCCTAGTGGATGGAAGAGTGAGGTGGAGCAATAAAAGAAAGAAGTAGAATTTTTGGTTACTTAGGAGGACCTAATTTTTTAAAATCTTATTAATTATAAACAAGCGCAAAGATACATAAACATTTTTTACAAGCAGAGACACAGAGCTGGCAGGAATTTTGTAGTAAAATAGGAAGATCACAACTATAGGGAAAGTGTGGGAGATGATGAGAGGAATCAGGAGGGAATGGCAATATAATACAATATATAAGAAAACTGTGGCAGTGCAATTGATCCACCACTTACATTAGGAGAAATGAGAAGGTCAAACAAGAAGGCAGAATAACAGCTTCTGGAATGATAACGATAATGATAATCACTTTTATTGGCCGAGTATGTTATACGCACAAGGAATTTGTCTCTAGTACAGAACCGAGGCAGCCATCTGCAGCACCAACTCACACACACACACAGATGGTGGCGCTGTCCCTGCAAGGTGTGTATCTGGACATCAGGGGCAACTTTGGGTTCAGTGTCTTGCCCAAGGACACTTTGACATGTGGAGTGGGGAGAATGGAAATCAAACCACCGGCCCCCCAGTTGGGGACAGCTGCTCTACCTCTTGAGCCACAGCTGGATGAAGGTTTCTATATTATGTTGAAGCATCTAAGGTATTGTAGCATCTATGAAGCTCCTAGGGATAATAAATCACATATGGGTCACATTACAGATAGATTAAATTTTTATATGAAAAAGAGAGAATTATTTTCACTGAATCAAAGTGGACTTAGAAGAGGGAGTGGAACCATGGACACTGTTGTTTGCCTGGAATCAGAGACTGAAAAAGCTCAGAGCATTAAAGAATATGTTATGGCAGTATTCTTTGCTGCAGAAAAAACAAGGAAGGAAGGAGTACTGATAAAACTAAAAATGACAGATTACATAAAGAATGTTTAATTGGATTAAGGATTTCTTGTTTAATTGCCGGAAAACAGTTGTGTTGAGTAGATATGTGGTAGAAAATGGTACCCGTGAGTGAAGTGTCATTAGTCCACTGCTCTTTTATATAATGATTAATGATGTTTTCCCACAAGTACAGTTTAATTTTGATCATTTGTTGTTTGTGGATGATGGGGCTCCTTGGAAAGAGCAAGAAATATTCATCATATTAAACTTTAAAAAGATGGTGTGGTGGGTAGAGTAGTTGTCTCCCAACTGGAAGACTAAGGGATCTCAGTGCCTGCAGTCCACATGTTTAAGTGTCCTTGGGCAAGACACTCAACCCCGAAGTTGCCCGTGATGGCGGTGCATATGCATGCAGTGGCCTGGGGCCTTCGGCTCCAAACAAAAATTTCATTGTATGTGTCACAATGACAATAAAATAAAGCTTCTTCTTCAAACGATAGATCAAGTAAAAGCATTAAGGTTTTTGGGAATGTGGTTTGAGTCTAGACTGACCTGGAATGAACATATTAATAGGATTCAGACAAAATTTAAGAAAGTAATCTCATGAGAAGTCCTACTAGAACATAATGGGGAGCGAGTAGGATTGCATTAAAAATATATATGCGGCACTAATAAAGTTTGTGTTAAGCCATGGATGTTTTATTTATAAAACAGTGGCAAAAACAACATTGCAGATGGAAGTTATACAGAGTCAAGCGGTAAGAATGTGTTGTGGTGCTTTTAAGATTTTGCAGATTAATGCAATTCAGATACAGATGTCAGAAATGCCACTAAGTTTGAGACAAAAACAACTAATGATGAATCAAGGCCTTTTCAGATAGGGCACGGTGGGCACTGCGCTTCGCTATCAAACCCATTCATTTCTATGTGTTGCACAGCGCAATGATGTATCTGTGCTGCACTGAGCTGAGCACCATGCACGGTTGCACGTGCTGTCCCTGAGTGCTGTGCAGAAGTTAAAAGGAGTTCACTTTGGGTGCAATGCTCTATGAAGACATCTTAATGTGTCCAGTTGCAGAGAACCTGTCAGACCACCAAGATAATGGAGGCGAATCTGATTTCAGCAACCCACAACCTCTTCTTCTTTTCTGCAGCTAATCTCGTCCTCCTCAGCAATACAATTAAAACCTGAGCTTTTCTCTGACATGTAGATAGATGCATTGTGCATCCAAGTCTGCGCTCGAAAAACTACTTAATATCTGCTAACCACCTCCTGAAGAGCCTTTTGGTTGCCTAGCAACTGGTGCCCAGCATGTGCACAATTTGTGCCTGTCATTATTTACTAAGAATTTGCAACTAACTTTTGGTGCTAAACAGTGTGATTGTCCATGTTCATATTTACTAGAGTCACAGTGGGGTTTTGCACTGGAGAAACGCAGCACCACAGGAATTTGCACATTTGGTCTCATGCGATATGTACTGTATATTAATTAAGGAGTTCCCTTCAGAGATGCCAAAATCAGGGAGGAGAGCATAGAAATTTATACAAATATCCTCAGCACCTACAACAGTGAGAACTGCGGGAGGAATTTAACGCCAGGAGAAAGCAGATCTCTTCAAAGTAAAGAACATGTTTGAGACTGGAAAGGATGTTTGTAAACTGCATCAAATGTGAGGGACTTGTACAGGCTTTCAGGCCAGAGTATGAAGGACTCAAAAGATGATTTGACTGGCAGATTATTGCAGCTCCGAAAAATGTTTGTTGGTTTCTTCAGGTTGCAGTAAACACACTCTTCTCTAAAGTCCTTCTTGGTCCACGCATGTGTAGCAGATGAATGTGAAAAGTGAACATTCTCAAAATATTACAGTGCATATTATTTTATTTTGGGAGGTTAACGCCCACTCTTATTCTTGAGCTGTCCATGTGGTGCATTCATTTCATTAAAGTTCTTTGTTTCATGTCATATTGTCTAATATTTTTGCACAAACATTGACTTGAATGGTTTGTTGGTCAGGAGTTTTTATTTTGAAGGCCATTGCCCTATGTTGTTTCTGTATGTTATGTTGTTTCTTGTTTTTTAGAGGTCCTTCTCAGTTACTGTGGAGGGATGTGCAACAGAAAGACCTGACTAGTGGATGTACTGGTTTAATTGTGTTTCACACAGAATAAACTCTCCTATGGATGGCAAACCCCTGTGTACAACTCATCAGTAAAGACACAACACAGAAATTAAACTTGATGGCTGTAGAGATGAGACCGGCTACACATGCACAGTATAGGCAGGTGAAGCTCATTCACATTAATACAGCTGTAGCTGTGCTCATTTACATCATCAGTGCTGGTAAATACACCACTAAACTGAAAAACTGTAAACAATATTTTCTCTGCCTAACGGTAATTTGCAACTGGTTTAGTAAATATCCTCCTAAGTGATACAAAACCTCATGACACTGACATAATAATGGTTGATTGATGACTGGATGATTAATAATGTATGTGATGGGGAGCAAAGGGTGACTAATACATCCCTAATAAGGAAGTAATGAGTGGTTATGAGCTTTTGGCTAATTTAGCATCTGACTCAGATTTAACCATGAGCTATTCATTAAGAAAGTGTTCACTTAGCAGATACACATACATGATTATAGCATTCAACAGTCTCTTCTAAAGTAAAATAAACATTTCTGTCATTATCCCTGATTCAGTGCCTACATACAGTGGTGTGAAAAAGTGTTTGCCCCCTTACTGATTTCTTATCTTTTTGCATGTTTGTCACACTGTAATGTTTCAGATCGTCAAACAAATTTATATATTAGTCAAAGATAACACAAGTAAACACATCATGCAGTTTTTAAATGAAGGTTTTTATTATTAAGGGAAAACAAAATCCAAAACTATAGAGCCCTGTGTGAACAAGTGTTTGCCCCCCTGTCAAAACACTGGTTTATCGCACCTGAGTTCAATTTCTCTTGCCACACCTGTTCGCAATCAAGAAATCACTTAAATAGGACCTGCCTGACAAAGTGAAGTAGACCAAAAGATCCTCAAAAGCTAGACATCATGCCGAGATCCAAAGAAATTCAAAAACAAATGAGAAAGAGAATAATGGAGCTCTATCAGTCCGGAAAAGGTTATAAAGCCATTTCTAAAGCTTTGGGACGGCAGCGAACCACAGTGAGAGCCATTATCCACAAATGGCGAAAACATGGAACAGTGGAGAACCTTCCCAGGAGTGGCCGGCCGACCAAAATTACCCCAAGAGCACAGCGACAACTCATCCAAGAGGTCACAAAAGACCCCACAACAACATCCAAAGAACTGCAGGCCTCACTTGCCTCAGTTAAGGTGAGTGTTCATGACTCCACCATAAGAAAGAGACTGGGCAAAAATGGTTTGCATGGCAGAGTTCCAAGACAAAAACCACTGCTGAGCAAAAAGAACATAAAGGCTCGTCTCAGTTTTGCCAGAAAACATCTTGATGATCCCCAAGACTTTTGGGATAATACTCTGTGGACAGACGAGACAAAAGTTGAACTTTTTGGAAGGTGTGTGTCCCATTATGTGTGGCGTAAAAGTAACACCGCATTTCAGAAAAAGAACATCATACCAACAGTAAAATATGGTGGTGGTAATGGGATGGTCTGGGGCTGTTTTGCTGCTTCAGGCCCTGGAAGACTTGCTGTGATAAATGGAACCATGAATTCTGCTGTGTACCAAAATATCCTGAAGGAGAATGTCCGGCCATCCGTTTGTGACCTCAAGCTGAAGCGAACTTGGGTTCTGCAGCAGGACAATGATCCAAAGCACACCAGCAAGTCCACTTCTGAATGGCTGAAGAAAAACAAAATGAAGACTTTGGAGTGGCCTAGTCAAAGTCCTGACCTGAATCCAATTGAGATGCTGTGGCATGACCTTAAATAGAGAAATTGAACTCAGGTGCGATAAACCAGTGTTTTGACAGGGGGGCAAACACTTTTTCACACAGGGCTATATAGTTTTGGATTTTGTTTTCCCTTAATAATAAAAACCTTCATTTAAAAACTGCATGATGTGTTTACTTGTGTTATCTTTGACTAATATATAACTTTGTTTGACGATCTAAATCATTACAGTGTGACAAACATGCAAAAAGATAAGAAATCAGTAAGGGGGCAAACACTTTTTCACACCACTGTAGGTATTCACAAATTAATAGTTACTTGATTTATAATTTACCAATTCTTTGCAAGGCAATGTAAACAAATGGCATTTGTGAGTTTTTTTTTTCATATAATTATGCAATTTTGTTCATACATGTTGTAAAAAACAGAAAAAACATGGCTATAGTATAGAACAAAATCTATAAGTTATGGATTACATTCGATATTACCTTATATACTGTATAATCTTACATCTCTCTAATATACCTTATGTATTAGATTTTAAGGTCCATGTCCTTTATGTGGCATCTTCCTCATCTTCAGGGCAGGACACATTGGCTGTGTCATGTTGCATCATGAGACACATGTCACATTAGGCCTGTAACATAATGCCATTACACACAGTAAAGGTACCACATCTCATCAGAATTAATTTGACAGGTGGCCCCGCCCCTTAATCCCACCTCTCAGCCAATCAGAATCATTTATCCGGTCCTTAGTCCCGCCCCATCCAATCAGATTCGTTCTTCCGGTTCCTGGTCCCACGTGGCCCCCGGGGGTACCCTCCCACCCCCCTGCATCTGCTGCTGGAGATAAGGAAGTCGTGACGCATCTGCAGCCAGAGATAAGGAAGTCGTGGTTAACCGCATCTGAAAAGATAAACAGGCAGTGGTTACAGTCTCTACACACATGTGGTTATATAGATAAGAATATAACTGTATAACTGTATTTGATATTGGTTACCGCCCATACATATGATGGTATAGTTAAGTATTTAACTTGTTCTTGTAAAGTTTGAATGTTCCTTACTTGATCTTGTAAAATGATCTATTTAAGAATGATGAGTGTGGAATAAACACTTAACAGCCACTAAAAAAAAAAAAAAAGAACAGCAACACGGAATGTCAAACTACTACCAATGAACAGTATTTTAGTGCATTATCATTAGAACATACATCCAAACAGATAGGGTGAACACAATACCTTTGTTAATGCGCACCCCTGTCCCGGTTCGTTTTCGACATGCTTTCCACGCCCACCCCCAACCGCTCGCATGGCTATGCTGCAGTTTGTAGCCCCTTCTGTAATCATAGATAACAACACAGTACAGTTTTAGAGATACACCAAGACATACCGTTTTTCTTATCAGCAAGCACACACTCACGCCTGTCTCTTTATAAAAAGGCTGGGTTTTCCATAGGCTTCTAGAACGAAAAAAAAATTTCATTCAGCAAATAGTTGGTATTTACATCTGAGAAAAAACAAAATGGCTTCTCCTTCTTTTCCTCACGAGAAATTGGGTGGAGTCATCAGCAACACTCCGGTGATTATCACAGAGCAAATGGATTTAATCAACGCACCAAAGAAAGCCACCGTGCATCCGAGTCCAGAAGCCGCCCACAGCTTCGCTTCAAGGTGAAATCAAACTGCAATCAGGTTATTTCAGCTATATTTTTCTGTACGGAACTGCGGAGTTGTCTTTTTACCAGCTGGACGAGGGTGAGACTTTTAGCCCCGAGACTTTTAAAACCCCCATCACAGCTAGCGACTGGGGTATTCTAAAATGTCTAGTTATAGAATACCTTAAGGAGTGTTTTGAAAATTGAAGCCGTGATGTTGATGATGAGGATTATGATGGACAACCAGATAAGAAAATGCCTCGTTTTATGGAGCAGGCCAAAAGCATGAAGGTGCGACTGACCGAGGTTTTGGGGAAGAAACGATCAAATGCTGTAGTGTTTAAAGCTGTTGGGAGACACAAACTACACTGGCTGGTCGCTGGTACTACAAGATCACAGCTCATTCACCCAGTGACATAAACGGCACCATGTCCATGAAACGATTCAACACTGAATGTGGTGTTTTCCAGCTGACCCTCAACATGCCATGCGAAGCCTGGGTGAAACTATTTAAAAAATGGGGAGATGAAATCACCGACCTGTTTCGTACAAGTCAAGTGTGGCAAGAGACGGTTATACTGAAGAGAGTTCTGTTTGCCTAACTGTTTGCCTCTGACAACTATGGCTTCTTTCGATGCAACTCCATCCTATGCTCAGATGATGTTAGCCATTAACCAAGGCTATTACTGCGATGAGGGGCTGCCATCGTTTTGTCCGACCCCAAAGGATCCTACGCAAGA
>NW_018128103.1:230701-231529 GCF_001952655.1 Monopterus albus | reverse complement strand
TGAGTCTGAGGTGAGACCAGCCACGGAGAACATTTTGCACTGGCTACAAGATTCTGAGAAGTTGGAGGATGCTCTGAATGAAATACACCGAGATGTGTTTGACTCTGTGTTAAAAATCGACAATCTTCAAGAGGCTGTGGAGTTCTGAGAGGGCAAGGATTAACAACCCCTCTGTTGCTGCTGATAGCTAGCTGGGTGGTATTTGTGTGCTTTATTTTTCATCTAGCCTTTTTGGTAAAAACATGTAACCCTTTCTGTTTTTTGGTATACATCTTCAATGCTTTTTTTCTTTAAAAAAAAAAAGAGTTGTTATCTGTGTGTTTATTTTGTATTATTGCTTCTTTAAAAAAACATGTTACATAAAAAAAATGTTATCTGTATACAACTTTTCATTTATCCATTCTTAAGTCTTTCTTTAAAAACAATCAAACAAATCCATCACTGTATGTGTGTTCATATATATTTTCGTCCAACCTTTTTTTGTATTCTTCTTTAAGAAACAGAACATGTAACGCTTTTCATTCTAATTGCATCTACCCTTTTGTTTTTGGTATACATCTTCAGTGCTTTTTTCTTTAAAAAAAAAAGAGTTGTTACAGTCATCTTTGTGTTTATTTTGTATTATTGCTTCTTTAAAAAACGTGTTAAATAAAGATGTTATCTGTATGCTACTTTTCATTTATCCATTCTTAAGTGTTTCTTTAAAAACAATCAAACAAATCCATCACTGTATGTGTGTTCATATATATATGATTGGTGTGCTCAATAACGGTTCAGAAAGGAGTGTTATGCTTTACAGTAAACATGCCTGCTAAACTGGAGAGTTTA
>NW_018128103.1:223928-225972 GCF_001952655.1 Monopterus albus | reverse complement strand
ACACCGTGACCCTTATAGTGTACGCGTCATGATTCTATCCTTGAGAATGACTCTAAACGGAACATACTAGTGGATTACTACTGAGGAGGAGGGGGAAAAATAATAATGAACGGGCTTCAGCTGGAAATCATTTTATTCCCCGTACTGGGTGATGCATTTCAAGGCGTGTGGGGGTCCGATGAACTGTCTCTACACACTTTCAACAGACCAGCGTATCTCATCGTAAACACACATCCTAGACATCTCCCGGGTGAACATTGGCTGGTGCTAACTCTTGAAGAAAACGGTGGAAGCATATTCTTTGATTCTTTTGGCTTTGCACCTGATTTCCCCTATTACCCTAAAACTATCTTGCATTTTCTGCAGAGAGGGGGTGGGGTAATTTATTATCACAACCGTACCCTGCAGCATCCTTCATCTGTAGTTTGTGGCGAGCACTGTGCATATTATCTATTTCACAGAGCTCGAAGCCTGTCCTATTCACAGGTGCTGAGGTTGTATGGAGGCGACACCATCAGAAATGATCTTTTGGCCTCTGATTTTGTAAAAGCCTATCAAAACTGTATAACCTCTTGTTCTTCTTCTATAGATTGCATGCGAGTGTGTTCTTTAAACATGTTCTCACAGTGCCATAACATCAAGTTATAGAATGTTGTTGATTCTTGTTTTGTTTTAATATTATTTTATAGCGTAGATTAACTTTAGTTTTTGAGTCTGCATCTGTTTATTTTAAAAAAATGAAACTATTTGTAAGAATATTCAACTTTAGTTTTCAACTCTGCATGTGTTTTGTTATTTTAAAATGAAACTACTTCTAAGAATACTCTGAGAAAAAATCAACGTTCAATAAAACTCCTTTATTCATTTAAAACAAAAAATACATGCTCGCTTGTGCTTATTTTTAAGAAACATGAACCCAACGAGGGGATAACGTTACAAAACGCTTCTTTTTTTTTCTTATTATTGAAAGAGTAGTCATCATCTCGACCCCCTGGGGGTGACTGTCCGGAACGTTTCTTTCTCAGTGCGCTCCACACGGTCGGACTTCCAGGTGACGCAAACTCAACATCCGGGTCTCCGCCATCTTTGTAGTTCTGCATCTGCCCGCGAGCGTGTTTATTTGCCACCATCGATAGTGGTAGATTTATTTCCGATAAGGATAGTCCCACCCCACAGGCTTGTGAGACGTGTGACGCGTTTGTAAATAAACTCCCCCGTGTCGCTCCATCTCACGGGCGCTCCAGACTCTGACATTTTCTGTAGAATGTACTTGTCTTTCTTGTGAAAACATGGGTTAACATTTGTCAACACATCTTGAGTTATTTTATTGTAGGAGGGTCTCTCATCGCCCTCTGCGGCCGGTGCTGGTGGTGCTATGGGCGCTGGCTCAGTCTCTTTAGGTAGAGCCAGGGTGATTTCACGAGTCTCAGCCCTCTTCTGCTTTTCCAGGTTAAGGTAGCGCTGTAAAAGCAGGGTGTATCTTTTAATCTTTTCATCAGGCGTAAGATTCTTTTGTTCTAAAACATTTCTCATTTGCTCATCCAAATCACTCTCGGCCCTCTCTCGGATGCCCCTCCCGTGATCTTCGAGGCGACTCAGTTGTTCCCGTGAGATCAGATACATTTTTTTGAAGGCCATGTCACCTCTATTTTTATCAGCCTCTGTTCGCCAGAGCGCCTACCACCTGACCGATTACGGGGATTGCGGCTGCGAGGAGGGGGAGGAGGAAGCTGCCCTTCTGAATAAGTCTCTTCTTTTTCACTAAAGCATTTTTTTTTATCCGCCAGGGCCCTCAGACTTTTTCTCTGCCTCCTTAACTTGCTGTATTGATCTGGTGAAAGTGTAATATGACCTTTAAGAAGATTATAGGCCAATTCACAAACGGTTTTAACCAGGTCCTGTGAGCAGGCTTCGAGAATGGCCTTACATCTTTGAAGTGTGCTGGAAACTAAAACCTTGAGTAGAGGTAGATTTCATTTTAAGCGCTTAGACATGTTTATTATTATTATTTTCTTGCAGGGATATACACACAGGCGCGCTCTCC
>NW_018128103.1:221896-223697 GCF_001952655.1 Monopterus albus | reverse complement strand
GTGTTCCAGGGCTTCAAAAATAACATCGTCCAAAATAATGAGATGCTTCAGACCTGTAGGGAATAGAGCTTCGTCCTGGAATGATGAGGGCAAACCTTCCACAAACTTTATTCCTTTATTCATCTTTTGCAAATCAGCATACATAGGCTGAAACGATGTGTAGATCCAAACAATATTATCATGTACATCATTGTTCACATATTTACAATCTTCTAAAAATGTTTTTACAAAGAAAGTTTTCCCAGCACCGCTCGGTCCAACAACCATACATGAAAAGGGGACTTTTAGGCCCAGGTTAAAATTCACCTCCTCCATTATCAGAGACATGAATGCTTTTTCTTTAGTAACCGAATGGTAAGCTTGAGCCTCCTGGAAGCAGGCGTCTTTTGTCAAACACAACCCTGAATCTTTTATCTACAGAGCTGTTTTTTAAACAAAAACTCGCTTTGTCGCGGGTAATGCTATGCTGGGGGGCCCTCAAGATTTGAACCTCTGAATTTTCATTATAGTTTTCCACTAGATCCTTGACCGAATCAAAATTGATGTGTTGGCATGGGTTATGCTTTTAGCTCTCACCTCAACCTTCCCTGCTCTGGTTTGATAACCATAACTTTTGGGACCCGCTGAGACAAATTCCTGGATGGAATCTGAATTTAATTCATCTGTGAGAAAGCCGAGGTAGTTTCCCAGTTTTAACTCACTCTCTCCCTCTTTAGTGGTGTAGATTAAACTGTCTGTATCATAATAGAGAACCCTCTTTTCAAGCCTCTCCATATGACTGTACAGTTTCAGTCTGGCATGACACGTTGTAAAAGCTGCGATAAATACATTATCAGCGGGGTTGGCGCTGCTGTACTTAATGAGGGCCACGTCGTCATTGAGGAAGTTGAAATATTTAACCTTGTGGGTTCCTGAGAATAACATGTTGAAAAATGTCTGGGGCTCGCTCACGATCTCAGTTTGAGTCATATTGCATTTTTGAACAAACTTTCCCCAGAAAGAATTCAGGCACAGTTTGGCTACTTGTCTTTTCACGGGGTTGTGCTCGATATTTGAGGCATCCAGTTAGATGCCTCGATTCTCATGATAGTCTTTAATGTACTGCCTTCTACCCTCATCATCTGTGACATCTGCCGGGTATCCGCTTGCCTCCTGCTTCCCCTTGAGAAATGTGCTAATGTAGCCTCTAAACAGAGAGGAGCTCTGTTCTTTGAAATGCCACACTTCGCTAATTTCACCAAGCCTGTATCCTTTCTCCAGAGCTTTTACAAACTCCAGGGTGACCCACACGCCGGACAGCGCCCTCTCTTCGTCGGAGTGCGGGCACGGCCTGGTCTGCAGATTCACCTCAGCACAAGTTCTGCATAGTGTGAACACAAGTCTCCCTCTGCTGGATCTGTAGGGTAGCACAGGGAAAAACAGGCCTCTGGGCAGATATACTTTAGCCTTAATGAAGCTGAAATAAAATTGGACAGGCTGAAAACCCCTAAATATAATCTCGGTGACCAATGGGGTACAGTGGCAGGAGTAATTTACGTGCGGATACAACGATGTGAAATCGATGTAATTAATCTTTTCATTTTCGGCTGCTGAATATCTGAGAAAAACTGGGCTACCGTACAAAGCATCTCACGGTGATAATGGCTCTGGGGCTCTATAGTGTTGCAGGAAAGCTTTCACACTCTCGCGAGATTTTTTCATTTCAGTCCACCTATGTTCTTTCATGACCACGAGACTCAGCCCGTACATGGTCTGTAGTTTAGCCAGCCTATCCCTAGTCTCTTGATGCATCTGCTCGAAG
>NW_018128103.1:218606-219718 GCF_001952655.1 Monopterus albus | reverse complement strand
TCTGTTTCTTTTTGAAAATCTCACAGGTCAGAGTTTTTTGCAGCTGGCGTCTACCACCCCCCGTTGGGCTTCTGACGATCTGAACAACTAGCTCCAAGCTCGGGTCTGTTAACATAGAAAAGTTTGATTGGATCGTTCTGTCTAGTCTAGGTCGTGAAACTGTATTAAGTCTTGCGCTTGCGCGGAAGCGATCATGGATGCTCTCGATCTAAGCATTTGACCCTGTAATTCTACCTGGATAAGGTTCCCCTCGCGACATTGACTTATAGCCTGATGAATAAGATCGTTTATGCTCCCCATTACATTGCCATAAAATTGTCCATAATTAACCTCGTGAGTTTGATCTAAATTTAACAAACGCCTTGTTTCAACGTTGTTGAATCTGGCCCTATTTACAACGGTGGTTTCAGGAACTGTTATACCCATTGAGGGGGTCTCTTGTTCATTTTGGGTGCTTTCTGGGTGAGCAACAGTTTGTTCATTTTGGTTAAAACCCTGGCCCCTTTGCTGTTGAGAGGCATCTCTTATTTCATGCAATAACGCACTTACTTGGGCATGTAATATGTCTACGGTGTTACCCCCATCTACTGGCTGAACATTGTCAATACAGTTTAGGGATGCCTGTGTTATTTCCTGCAGTAGCGTAGTCACATGTGCTTCTAATATGCTTAATGTATTAGACCCCTCTGATGGCGGAACATTGACAAAACATTCATCCTGGGACACGTTACTCAGATCTTCATCCATCTTAGTTTTTAATAACACTGTTGTTGCTATAACAAGCAAGAATATCGCCCATTAATTGAAAGGATTCACACAACAATCGATTCAGATGCATTAATAACGTGTTCGAGTGACACCTAGTGTACGGATTGAAGCTCCGGTCATCTCGTCTTCCTGGACATCCACAACCGCGTGCCCGTGAGACCCTCCTCCTACGGGAGCCTGTACGGGTAAATAAAAACAAAGGTTAATACAGGATGCTGATGAATGAGTATTTTAAAATACGTGCAGAAATAATAATAATAATAATAATAGGCTTACTTGAGGAGGAGTCAGAGGATGAGGAGCGCCGCCGCTTTGCACGGCTTGATCGGACCGAAGCCCTGCTC